>NW_004797923.1:260632-272158 GCF_000002075.1 Aplysia californica | reverse complement strand
ACACACACACACACACACACACACACAGGTTCCAGGTACATGTAGTTCCATGATGTCTTGCAGAAACGGGAAGGTGGCTTGCAACATAAATATGCCTGACAATCGTCTACATATCAAATAGACACACAGAGATACTGTGCACACACACAAACACAAATGTACACACATACGTACACACACACAATCACACACACACATACACACACAAACACACACACACACACACACACACACACACACACACAGGGGTTCCATGTACAATTTTCCATGATGTCGTGTAGAGACGAGAAGGTGGCCTGCTACGTGTGGCCAACACTTATCTGCCTATTCAAATAGTCAAAGATAATTTACAAACTCACACGTATACACACATACTGTAAACACAAACAAACGCACAGAGAGAGAGAGAGAGAGAGAGAGAGAGAGAGAGAGAGAGAGAGAGAGAGAGAGAGAGAGAGAGATAGAGGTTCTGGAGGCTCTGAATGAAATTGGAATGACCAAGGTGGGCGGAATGTACGAAATCTCATCAAACGCGTGAATTTTTATTTTAGTTGTCCCATTTGAGATTCGAGCTTGGGCCATCCGTATCTTAACACTACATTGTGTTGACCGTGCAACTCAATAACCCCATCCTCGATAAAGAACATGTTGTGGATGGGTTCAGAAGCGAATACAGGAAGCAATATTGGAGAGCCTTCAGGGATGTTCAGCTGGTGTAGGCATCGAACAAAGAAATAAAGTACCGATCAGCATTAAACCTGAACATCGTTCCCAACAATTTGGTCATCATCATCATCATCATCATCATCATCATCATCATCATCATCATCATCATCATCATCATCATCATCATCATATAGATCTACGCCCAAACGATTTTCATGTTTTCTGATTATTTAGTTTTGCTTTAGTTTTGCTTTTGTGTGAGGAAGTTTTAATGTTAATTTTTTCTCTGGAAACTTAAATTTTACTACTATTACTATGATGACACAGTTTACTCCTCACCAGGGCAGTGCTACTGTTTAGGTCATCCCCCCCCCCAAAAAAAGGGGGGGGGGTTGCCACGTTCTTACACACAGTAGAATAAGTGTAAATGGGCTGACTTATCAATGTCATGCTCATACTATGCCGGAACAACATAGGGAGGACTGCTGCTTTTTCTTTCCCCATCTTTACTTTCGTCATTTTCCCATTACTTCTTTTGTTTGTTGTTACTTCCTTGTGAACTGCTTTGTCTGAGGAGCTTTGGTAGTCGAAGCAGGCTTTGTGCTGTTGAGGCTAGAGAGGTGGACAGAGTTAGCCTGTCTCCCCGTTTGGAATTCTCTGTTGATATCCACCCCTTGGCGCTCATATATATTATTATGACCTTATGCGGTTGCGATCGTCGTAAAAACTCTGTTAAAACTTTACAAAACTTTAAAAAACACCATTTTTCTTTATCATAGGCCTATTTATTATAACATCTTTGTTGTAATGTACCAAATAACAGTCATATTATGATCATCAGCATCATGTGCGTTCCGTTAGATCTATTGGTATCCTGCTGGACTACTGTGCGGATGGGGCATGGGATTATAATAATAATAAGAAAAAAAAACAACAAAACAATAGACTATCCATTTTCTTTCGAAAACAACGTGTGTGTCGGTGTCATGAGTAAAAACTGACGCTATTACTACACGTCATTACGAAATAAAAGTAGGAAGCAATATCGCCATTGTTTGACATACATTGTGTACCAGTACCAGTTTTATGACTCAACACCGACGAATTAAAAAAATTCTGTTATCTGACCGAGATATTGGATGGCTGTCCTCCAATTTACACAAGCAATTTCGCTGATTGCAGATATATAAGCTGATGTTGGCAATGTCTGTTTTTGTTTGTGTGGTCTGAAATGAGATTGTCTGTTGTTATTGGTGTTTTTTCTGTTCCCCGTTTCGTCTCCCCTTCTATTTTGTTGTCCTCTCTTCATCTCTCCTTCATTCTATGTGTCTGTCTGTGTGCTTGTATGTGTGTTTGTCTGTGTGTCTGTCTGTATGTTTGTCAGTCTGTCTGTTTGTCTGTCTGTCTCCCCCACACTCTCTCTCTCTCCTCGACCTTTATCTTTCTCGAGCCCTCTTCCTGCCTCCCCTCTCTCTGTGTCTCTATCCCTGAACTTTCTCTCATTCTCTATCTCCCTTTCTCTTTCTCCCTCTCCCTCTCTCGCTTTCTCTCTCGCTCTCTCTATCTTTTTTTCTTTTCCCATGTCAGATATGAGTGTCTGTGTGTTCACTGGTATTGTGTGAGTGTTCGCGTGTGTGTGAGTATTTGTTTGTGTGTGTATGTGTGAGTGTTTGTGAGTATGTGTGTGTGTGTATGTGTGTGTGTGTGTGTATGTGTGTGTGTGTGTGTGTGTGTGTGTGTGTATGTGTGTGCGGGCGGGCGCACATATATGTATTTCTATGTATTGTGCGTGTGTGTGTGTACATGTGTGTGTGTGTGTGTAGCTGTGTGTGTGTGTGTGTGTGTGTGTGTGTGTGTGTGTTTGTGTGTGTGTGAGTGTGTGTAGATGTGTGTTTAGATGTGTGTGTGGGGGGGGGTAGGGGGGGTGTATGTGTGAGTGTTTGTGTATGTGCACATGTCGGGTGAGTGAGTTCAATATGACATACAATTTCAAACACCTCAACGTGTGGACAAGCGAACAGCTTGTTTACCCAATGTCAAAACTCGTATCATCGCTGATTTATTAAGTGAAAACAAACAAAGGTGCCCATCCCGTTGTGCGTGCAGATACAATTGTTCATCGATTGCCAAACTAAATTAGGATTGTTACATCAGAGGGCAGGCACGAAGTATCAACAAGGTCTAAAACTGTCCAGAGCCGACGACTGGAGGTTTCGTTGTCACAAATGAGCATTTTTTTAGCGTGGAGATGAATAATTTGTTTTGTCCTTCAGAGGCATGATGCGATACAATTACGGATTGTGTTAACGATGAATTAGCTAGTCTTTCTCTCTCTCTCTCTCTCTCTCTCTCTCTCTCTCTCTCTCTCTCTCTCTCTCTCTCTCTCTCTCTCTCTCCCTCTCTCTCTCTCTTCCCCTCCCCCCCCTCTCTCGCTCTCTCTCTTTCTTTCTCTCTCTCTCTCTCTCTCTCTCTCTCTCTCTCTCTCTCTCTCTCTCTCTCCCTCTCTGTAAATCTGTCTGTCTGTCTGTCTCTGGTTTGCCCCCCCCCCATGCTCACCCACTGTCGTTGTGTGTATGTGTATGTGTGTATATCTGTCTGCGTGTGTGTATGTGTGTGTGTGTGTGTGTATGTGTGTGTATGTGTGTGTGTGTGTGTGTGTTTGTGTGTGGGTGTGTGCATGCATGTGCAAGGTTGAAGGTTTTATCGTTAGGCCTATCTAATAATATATAATGAGCCCATGTCATGGAGAAAAACAGTAACAGCCTCTCCCCCCAAAATAACAAACAAACCAACAACCCCAAAACCCCCAAAAAACAAACAACAACGGTTAAAAATAAAACAAAACATAAAAAACAAATAAATTAAAAAATCAGCCTTGGGGAAGAACGCAATAAAAATACCTTACATGTAAACAATATTATGATATCTCAGGCCAGAAATCAAAATACCTTTTTGACATTCATTTCTAGACTCAACAATAATACCACTAGAACCGGTGATCAAAAGATGAAGGTGATGAGAATAATAAACTGAGGTGGGATTTTGTACAACAGTGATCTTTTATATTCCAACATCACGACTTCACTTTTGATAACAAACAAAAATAAACAAACAAATAAAAGACAAACCAAAACAAAACAGAAGAAAGCAAATTAAAAAAGAAAAAAATACATGTATACCGAAAGTGCAATCTCCTCAGGGAGTAAATTGTCAAACAGAAGATGAGAAGCATTGGTATAACTCAGGGATGTAAACGATATGATCGTTTTTATTTTTAGGTGCCGTTGGTAAGCTGTTCTTTTGTTCAAAGCCCAGAAGGCACACTTTAAAAAAAAGGATATAGCTAAAGCTCCATAACTCTGTTAACAATTATTATCATTATTTCTACAGTACATATCTTTTTTCTTGCTTTTATCAATATTTAACATTTGAATTTTTATGGAATATTTCCCTTGCACATGCAGCTTATACCACAAAATAAGTAACTGTGATTGTACTTTTTATTTCAATTTTTTTTGGTCTATAAGAGTACATCTGAACAGTCGGTTGACGATTATATTATGATCTTTGTCTATTTTTACCCTATCGCTTTCATAAACTTACAGAAAAAAACATCTTGTATCTGGGTATTATGCGGTATTAAAAACAAATGCGAAATAAATGTTAAAAAAATCGGGAGCTATATTATATCAATACACGTCATTATTATATAACGACTCGCTGCAATCATTTTAAAGTGCCTGTTCTGAACAGACATCAGCTACTATGACTTGCTATTCACCTCTTTACTCGGATGCTCCAAAAAAGTCTGTATTGTCCTCATATTTCTCTGTCACTTAGATGTTAAGTTTGGTTTTCATTTCCCAACTAAACTGACTGATAATAAACATAATGACAAAAGCTAAACAGAGATAGATGGGGGATCTCGTGGCCTAGAGGTTAAGGTGTTCGCCTCTCATTCAATAAGTCTCGTGTTCTAATCCAGATAGCGACAGGAAAGATAAGTAAGATTAACACCAAGACTTCTCGGACAAGGGCGAAGAATCTCGAATATCTCAAGTGCAAGTTGCGCACTTTAAAGATCCCTTGGTGATCCAAAATCGATAAAAGTAGGCTTTGACGGCCACCCGGGCAAAATTCAAAATTTCCTACCAATTGAAAATGTTTGGTGATCCCTGCGCGCCCATTTTGTCGTAAAACACTTACCAGAACCCCCCTCCCCCAAACAGAAAACAACAACAACAAAAAACAAAACAAAACAAAACAAAAAAAACAAAAAAATACACCAAAAAACCCAAAACAAAAACAACAAAAACAAAACAAAAACAAAACCAAACAAACAACAAACAAAAAAACACACAAAAAAACAACAACCCAGATGAATTTACTTTTGCTTATCTTCTCCGCCCTCTGCTACCTAAACGTTTCGAGGGGAGAAGCAAACCGTGTTTTTCTTGTTTGTTGTCTCGCTTTATGCATGGTTATGTTGTTTTAGTTTAGTAAGAGTTTTGCGGTACTTGCGACACAATAAGGTAATAAAAATGCCGAAGATTACAGGTCTTACGAGAGAGTAACAAACAATAAAAGAAGGAAAAGAGATAACGACAATAAAGTTTCTGATGCTTGATAGGGAAGAATGAGCAAACCACAAAAAGGGCACCTATCAATCTTCTACATGGTTAATATGTTATTCATTAATAGTGTTTCTTTGACCCTCTCTGTTCATCTTTTCCTGGGCCGGCTTATTCCTCTGTTTCCATCCAATCTCTGGTTGCATGTTCTCGCTGTCTTACTGTTTGGTGGTAGTCTTGACAGAATATTATGCCCAAACCATTTCTAAACCTACAGGACCGCCGACGAATAATACTCGCGAAGCCCGACTGGTTCCCCGGGACCGCGGACGAGAAAACTGGCGAGAGAAAAGACATAGATATTATCTAGATCTAAACGAAGGCACGTCGGTGTTACTCCAAAACATATTTGTCCTTTCGTTAACTCAATGATTAATTCCATTTAGTTGTTTTGTTTCCGAATTTTGGCAGTTACAATAATATGGAAAGCGATAACATTAGTTTAGAAAAGGTACTTCACAAAACCCGAGGTGCTTGACGAAATTTACACGAACACAGACAGTGTTGACTCGGACAAGGACCTTCATTATTTCGATCGAGAGTCTTCAAATCAAGGAGAACATGATTACAGATAGACCTAGAACCAATTATCATTGATTGAGGAGGAATCTACTCTGTATGTAGACCCAGTTCTAGTCTTTTATCCTGTAATAAACTGACTCTGGACAAACGTTTACTGTTACATACTTGATTTCACATAAATTACACCAACTTATTATATGTTTTTTCCAATAATAATGAGTTTTAGCATAGGGGCACCTATTATTAATAGTTTGGTGAAGTTTCATGTCTATAACTTAACTAGTATGCACCTGCAAGTGCCGTAAAACTGTACTAAAACTATAAAACTAAAACTACCTTTACTAGGGACTGAGTTATTCACATTAGAGCTACACATATCTCGCATAGTCTGAACACGGGCGACAGCTTCGGTCCTGGGGATCTGAAAGTGAAAGCCGAGTGTGAGGCCGGTCCCCATTAGTGGTCGGAGTTGACCCAACTTCAACTTGTCCTCTGACAGTCTCGTTTCTCACCCTGCTCCCTTTTGTGATATCTAAAGTTTTTCTTACGCATCTCAGAAAAAAAGAAAAAAAACCCCACATGTGAGAAAATTTAGAGAACAATGCTAAATGAGTTTTTAAAAAACAACAACAACAACGAAATACAATAAATATGGGAGGGAGAGAATTTGTGAGAGGAATACGGACAGAAGGGTGTGCTTTTTAATATATAGGTGTTTTAGGCCTCTACCAAAACGATTCAGGTCACTTATGAGGGGTGATGCTTCGACCCTGACAGAGGCGTTTACAACTTCCCAGCAGAAAGACGGAGTCATTAAAATTTGAATAAAATACTCCCCATACGGGAATCAAACTCCCGCCTTTTGTGTGCAGTGGCAAAAGGCTTAACTGCTACATCACAGTCACCAGTACAGTATAAAGCGAACATTACAATTAAGGCAGGAGAAAGAAAGACTCAATACACCAACGCATTGTATTGAAAAAAAAACTCGTTTATTATATTATTATACCCCCCCCCCCCTAAAAAATGATGACAAGAGTTATAATATGACAGCCAATTCAATATTTCGTGGGTTTTGGGAACCATAGACAGCGCTTAACCAATGGGCTCTATAGTCTCTTTCCGCTTTATTAAATTATTTCAGTTGTGGAAATCCACTGAAGGGAATACACTTGACTTTTCTACAGACAGCGCGAACATTTTAGAAAGAAGGGGATTTGAAAATTGATCAATTTTTTTTTTTAGGGGGGGAGGAGGGTGATGCTGTCGTGACTTAAATCTGAGCAAATAACCGGTTTTAGAGAGAAAATATAGTTTCTTATCCTCAAATGAGCACGAAAAAAAAGTAATATCGCAATTGTTTTCTAAATACAAATGAGACGATACATCTTTCCTGGTAACAGTAATCCAGAAATAAGCTATAAACGTCGTATTTGCATAATGTCCAACGACCGAGAATAAAGAATGAAAATCGTTTTTATATAACATGCGTTCTGAAACACTCTTGTTCTTTAATGAGAATTTGACTATAATATACTTGAAACATAATACTTAGACCGGGGTACTGTCATGGACGTCGTTCTTTGCCCTCTTAAAAAAATCTTTCTGCACTGGTGCGCACCACAGCCACACGAAAATAAGGGTAAAAAAAAAATCCCATCTCACTATATCCAAGTGCAAGCCCCGCAGCATTGCCGGCCATCTTTGCCCTTTCCCTAGCTGGTTCCAATTGGAGTCTAATGGTGAGCTCCATGGGGAACAGAAATTACGCCAGAGTGCACAGTCTGAGAAATCACATAAATCTATGGTTTGTACTGAAAAAAAAAAGACATGTCACAACATAGTACATTTTATTTTACAACTTGCTGAAGTTGAAATAAATCGTTTCCTTAGGCCTAACTTTTTATTTTTTCTTGTGTATCGGAAGTAAATTATTTCTCTCTGTGTATTCTGGTAGAGATAAAAACAGGACGGACAATTTACTTGGTGCCGTAATTTCATATCCAGACACAAAAATAGTGGACGGCTTTAGAGCGGCTTTTCTGTTTTAGTTCTTGTCGTTTCAGAAGTCATTGTAAAATATATCAAAACATCCGTGCCCGCCATTTTTTTAACTTTTTAAAAGAATTATTATTGTATTATTTTTTATTTGCTTTTATTTGGGGACTGCTTTTTCAGATCTTCAGAAAGTTATTGAGACCTTTTAGTTTTAGTAGTGCGTCATGTGGTATAAATCGGGAACTCGCGTTCTTGAGGTAAAAAACAACAACAACAACATATTATATAATACCTCTACAGACAAACAAAAATAAATCAGCCTTTAATTTTGATGAATAACTAAAGATCAGTTGAAAGTAGAAGGAAAACCTCTGGAAAACAAAAGTCAAATCGTGCAAGCACTCGACTCTGCTATTTCATTGATCTAGAAAGGTTATTATATTATTCTTGTCTTTGCAGAATGCCTGCACCCATACGTACACACTATGCGCTTACGGACACAAACGTACAGAATCTCTCTAACACAACAAATACATTTTTACACACTCATACACACACACACACATACACACACATATGCACACACATACACACACATACAGACATACAAAAATACACACACGCACATACTCAAAGAATGAATTACACCCTAGCTCTGTCCTTATCTTATTTTAACTGGTGTAGCACTTTGAACCTGGCTCTCGTTAATTTTTGGGCATATGGAGTTTATAAATGTTATCATATTATAGCGTGTTCATTTGTGTTGCCTTAGATTTAAACAATACCCATGTATTTCGAATAAAAGTAGATTTAAAGGGTCGTCTGGTATCAGACGAAAGATTAGCCGGAAAATGGCGGCCAAATCATCACATCAGGCATTGGAAAACGTGACGAAGTCACGGGCTTGATTACATTTCCCATTCTCTTTATGGGGGCATGCTACTTTTCGAGACCATTTTTCTTAATATAGAGAAAAAATTGCATGAAAGAAGCATTCTTATATTGCTTGGGTCATACTGATTAAAATTCAAACATAATAATTTGAGAAAGTTTTCATGTTGTCATGGAAACGGCGGCCATATTGGATTTTTTGGGCATTTTTATGGTGGGTGATGCTTTTTAAAAATCATTTTTGTGCTCGACATGATACGTCCATTTTTGTTTCGCAGTTATCTTGTGTGCATATAACTTCAATTCACTGACCAAAAATATTTGTTCGATGTATTTTTTTACACTGTAAAGGTGACTCCACTGGGAAGACGGACAGAGGGTGCCCACCTCGTGACTCAAAAGAGCTGAGGAATGTAGGACTAACATGATATAAACAATTAACTACTAACGAGTTGTTGTCACCATCTCCAGTTTGGGCTATGGCAACACTTAGATGTGTAACTTAGGAATAAACGTTATAAGAATGAAGAAACATATTTATTTATTCATTTATTTTTTCATATATAAACCATTCTCTTGTGTGTTTACTCTACGACTAACAGCTAATTTCGAAATCCAAAGTAATGCTTACATTGTTGTTTCGAGATTACTAAACACAAAAGCGCCAAATGATAAAATTGGGCAGGATAAAAGAACATTAACAAATCTATGTACTTTTTTAAAGCGTTAGTGTATCTCCAAACACAGAAGACTGAAACTGAAAAGATGTTAGGGGTAGGGTAAGTACAGCCCTACAGACAAAAATAACACAAACATGTAGCCGAAATATCATGATTTAGTGAATTGCATAATAATATGTTAAAGCGCATCCATGCAAAATATGAAGACAATATCTAGAAAAAACAAAACAAAAAACAAAACAAAAAAGAAAATGATTACAAAAATAGAGAGAGGGGTTTGACTTGATTAGCAGGTCAAATAACATGACATTCATGAACAATCCTATTCTATTTTGGCTCGTTACCAGAAACACAGGCTGTGTTAATGACAGTTTTGACACTAAGGACTTAACATTTCATCTTAGAATCACGAGGAATCAGAAAAAGAGCAATATTACTGACAGAATATGTTTGCTTCCAAAAATTGATATCTGAGCCCAAAACGGGTAAAAAGAACCATCCTGCCCTGCCCCCTTATATAGTCAAGAATTTTAATGAGGGAGAAAAATAAACACAAAAAACCAAAACGAAACAAAGCCAAAATCAATACACCTGCCTCCCCCCCTAAAGCATGCATACTATCAACTAGGTAAATCATGTCTCTGATTTATGTATGATGATGACTTACAATGTACAGGTGTACCGCCGTGGACTCTCATGGCATAGAGGAGGTTAAGGTGTTCGCCTCTCACTCAATAGGTCTCGAACAGAGACCAAAAATTTTCTTCTCCAGAATTTTCTCTCTTCACATTCTTTCTTGCTCTCTAACATTGTTCTTTCGTCTGCTTTTGTCTCCATTTTCCGTCCCCACCCCCTCATTTCCTTTGCCCCTCCTTTGAGCTCCTGGCTCTTTCTGCAGCCTTTCTACTTCTTCTCCTTGACTTCTTCTGACTGCTGTCTTTCAGCCAGACCCCTGATCTTATGGTAGGTAAGATCTACACCTAGCCTTCTCGGACAAGGGCGAAAAATCTCGGAGGTCTCATTTGCAAGTTGCGCACGAAAAAGATCCCTTAGTGGTCCAAAATCGATAAGAAAAGGCTTCAGCCGCCCCCCCAGGCAAAATTAAAAAATTCCTACCTACTGACAATTTTTGGTGTGTCCGGGGCGCTCATATGACCTCAAACAGTTGCGATGACCGTAAAACACTTGCCCAAAAAATATGTCGCAATCTTGCCTTTGTTGTGCTGCTGGTCGGACATATTTGTCCCCTTCGTCCTTTAAAAGTTAAGCAGTTCCGAATATTCCGCGGGCCAAGCCAGGAGACAATTGTGAGAATTCGGTTGAAATACCCAAGCTTGCAAAAGAGTGAGTAAAACAGACAGTGTGAAATTATTATCATGTGTCACTTCAGGGCATTTCAATTTCCTGAAATAGAATAAGTAGTCCTGTTGCTTATGGCTGGATCGGAAACAATCGACTTTAATTCTCTAGACAGGTATTTTTGTGGTTTTTTTTTTTTTTTTTTTTTTAATTATCAACTCAACACCGGCCACTTTTATCATTAATTAATGTGGTCGGCTCGCGGTCCAGACTGAAACTTGTCTGCCGCGGGCTGTAGTTTGACTGTGTCAACTTTCTAGTCTGGGGCTGGAGTAGCTTTCTTTCTTCTTCTTCGGCCTGACTACTCACTACCCTAGAATTACAAAGTTCTTTCTGCTCAGTATCTAGTTTTGAGAAATGTGACATTGAAAACTATATGCCAAGTTTTTTCGAATGCAATTCTTTAAATATCTTGATAATGACTACGAATAACTTTATGATTCTGATTAAGTGAGCAGAACATTGGTTTCTGACCTCAACGTCCTAGAAACTAGAAAACGGCCAAAATATTTAGATAGAGCTTTTGTAATTCTAAGGTAGCCTAAACTTCTGTGCAAAGTGACCCATCCCCTCTCTACTTTGGAAAGGCAAGATGTACTACAATGTGTATTTGGCAGGGTGTTTGTTTGAGTCTTAGAATGGACAAATACATTGACATTCCTTTTTTTTCCTTGTTCCCCTATGTCTCCTTTGCACACAGGCTGTCGATATCGAATAGTAGTGTCAGGACGTGGTGAAGTCAAGCGCTCGTCAATTTTATAAACTTTTTTTTTTTTTTT
>NW_004797923.1:235633-259767 GCF_000002075.1 Aplysia californica | reverse complement strand
AGAGAGAGAGAGAGAGAGAGAGAGAGAGAGAGAGAGACATACTTACATACAGACATACAGACAGACAAAGTAAGCGCGAAAGGGAAGTGAAGGCATTAGTAATGAATTTTTTTCTCCCTCTCTAGTGCATGCTTTGTCCAAAAACACATTTGTCTTTTTTTTGTCGAAAAGTAACAATTTCCGGCTCTGTCGGCGTCATTGAACTTAAAAAGCCTCCCGTTGTCGCCTGTCGTGTCACCACGGTAGCGTTTCAGCTTCACTAAAACAGCAAACGTATGGTTTTCTCGAAAAGTCCTTCCGGAGATGAGCGGAAGCACTCATGGCCAATGGAAAACTGGATACTTTTACGGGAAGAAAGTCCTTCCGGAAAATGCTCTTTCGGCAAGAAATATCAATGGACTCAGGCTTCGAGCGGGACGAAGACGCTCTGGTTATTTGAAACTCTTCACCTTCTCTGCGTGTGCTTTACTCTCCGTTCTCTGTTGGGAACTTGGGTTTTTCCCCAAGAACCACTCAGCCACACCACTGCTGTGTTTGGTTATTCAGCCTAAGTGCGCCGAGGGACAGCAGCTCGCTACAGTTGGGGGTATTTATTAGTCCAACGCCCTTTCTTGACACGCAAGCTTCATTGTGGTGGCTCTCGTGGTCTAGAGGTTACGGTGTTCGTCTTTTATTTAAAAAGTCGCGCGTTCGAAACCAGATTGTCACCTAATGTCAAGGAAAAATTAGGGGGAAAATACCGCCGAAGTTTGGGGCCTTCCACTGTTTAAGCTCCCTTTGAAAATGCAAAGTGTGATTTTGATCAACGAAAAAGTAAAAGTAAAGTTAGACCAACAATTGAATAACATAAAATAAAATCCACACAGATATGTGTTGTAAATGGTTGTAAAATGATGTTAACCCGCCCCTTAAAAAATAAACAAACAAAAAGCAAACAAAAAATTATCCTATAAATAAGAGTTGCCGTCCAACAGCCGAAAAGTTGATTTCTTCGATTTAATTATTTTAACGCTTTGGGAAATCAAGCTGGACTGACAGGCATACATCATCCTCCCAGCCAACTAGTGTAGTACCTACCAGTATGATTCCCTGCCACAACCCCCCCTCTCCCGCTCACACAACCAACTGACATCACCGGCGTCAGTGGTGCAGTGGTTAGGCACTACGCTAGCGCACGCAGGACACCCCAGGAGAATTTTCATCGAGTATCTCGGTCTTTCTCCTGGGGCGTTGTATCCCTCTCAGCCCAGGTTGGCGTCGCAGTTAGGGTTGGAAGCTCATCTCCTAAATTATCTAATTTACGTGGACGGAGACATAAAAACAACATTACAAACTAATAATAGACAAAGACTAAAAATATACTTTGTCTATGTTACATAATATAATATATGATCAAAGAGTTTAATGGCCGGGTCATTAAAAAATGAATTCAAAGCACCCCTTTCCTGACGTAAAGTCCGACCTATTCATGTTGGCAGTAATGGAAAAAGACATGTTTTTCTCAGAACAATGATGGGCTTTATGGGTGTGAGTTGGGAGAGATCAAACAGAGACGGAAATACCAAGTACTCCTCTATAAAGTACAGTTTGCCATTTCACATTGTTATTATTATACAGTAGCGTTTAATCATACTAAAAGATTTCAGTATTTTTACTTGAGCAATGGCTCTGGTTATATTCAAATAGCATCAAGACACGTTTTATAACTCGATTTTAAAGAGTACACGAGCTAGCTATATTAAAAGGACTTCGAAGTGATAATGTGTTATGTAAATATTAATTTACTTAAGTGAACTCATAATACCATAAGTACAGCTTTGAAGCTAAAGACTTCAGGCAGATCTGAAGTTATACACTGGGCTGAGGAGCATTACCACCTCTTATAAGGAAATAACAGACACATTATACTAATATGTGGGGAATGCTAGACGACCCGCTTAGGTTACAAAAGCAAGCTGACAGTTTACAACAAAACCCCCACAATGTGGAAAATGTTACTTTGTCCGTAGGACTGCTGATGTAAATTGATGGTAAAATCCTGAGAGATTTCAAAAACAGGGAATCGGTCAGACTGTTTAGTGAAAGGACCCCCCCCCCACAACCCCCCGAACCAACATACTTCGTCCTTGTTTGTCACAAGTATCGTCTTAGGCAGGGGTCTCAAGGTCAAATTCCCCAACGGCAACTAGAAGTTTAGACTGGTTGAGTCTTGGCCCCATTATGTATTCCACCTCCCCCCCCCCCCGAAAAAAAATAAAATAAAAAAGGGAAAGATTTCAATTATTGATTAAAATACACTGATATAATAATCTCCTCAGTCTTCACAACATAGACGGTTCCTCGGAACATAAGCGCGTGTAATGAAAAAGGGGGTGGTCGCATTTAAAACTAAACCGTGATATCAAATGGATGCCCCAAAATATCGTTCTACTTCTACTGGCCTCAATTTGACCTGTGGAGTGCCAGATTGGGAACATTGGTCTGGCGAAATCGGTAAGAGAACACTGACCCCCACCCCACACACACAAAAGGCCAGCAGGACACTGACTGGCAGCTGTCGATGTGTCCACACAGAACTCTAACAGCCAGAACAAATCGGTGAAATTGGACGATCTTGAGCTCTTGTAGGACATTCCACTGTTTGACTCAGCTCAAAATGTAAACGAGGACAGTTTAAAAAAAATCAACAGTATCAGTGAAAGGTAATAGATTTTCCATTTTTAAAAAACCCGCCAAAAATATAATAAGAATCAACTCATGCCCTTCTTTGGTATGCCTTGCTTGTGGTTATATTCTTTTCACACAGTCATTGACTCGGAGAATGTAAGTAGGCACAAATATAATCTAACACTGAGCTGAAACAATAAGACAAAATGAGAACAAAAGCTAGAATAAAAAACAAAAAAGTATGAAAAAGTTTGTGTGTCACCGTCCCCAGCAAATGAAAATAGATCTGGTGTGTTTAACAACACCAAATCGTATTTCATTCTACAAACGCAAAGTGGCCTTATTTTGGTCAAACCTACGTACCTACTTTTGCTCGTGGAGGTCAGTACTTGCTCAATAATTATCATATAGGACTACTTAACTATACAGATGGTGTTGAATCGAATCCCAGCGGGGTTTTGTCCTTAGATTGGGTGAGGAGTTGGCTTAGCTCTGTCGGAAACGGACGTTACACTCCAGGTTTACGTCGAAAAACGATCAGATCTGGCTTTCATTGGTACATTAAACCTGATTAAAATCTTAAAGAAAAAAGAATATCAAATTGTTTAAGTATACAATCATTTTCGGAAGTTAATCTTGAAGCTAAATGAAAAGGATAAGTTAGTACATCCGAAATTGTCAGAGACGGACATCCATTGTTGAAGAGAAAAACGATTGTCTATGATTGATGGGCTTCTTGGACAGGTTCATTTTAATGATAAATAAAAGCAGGGGGGAAGTGAGAAGTGATCCTTTGTACAGGTGATTGTCTCTGACAGGTGGACGTAAGAGCAGGTTCGACTGTATTTTGTAACTATAATGTGAAGCCTGAAAGAAAGTTATTCACTGATGATGAGATTGTTTGTTTTTGTTAGTCAAATCAAAACAAAAAACACAGCAGTGACAATAATGGGTTCGTTTAATCCTTTTTAGTATTCTTACTTCTCTTTAAAGCAAGCAAACAAACAAACGAATGTTCTAAAATTAAAGTGGGTGTTTGGCTAGTTCCCCGATGTGGCTTGCTTCTTCTTTCTTATCAATCATCTATCGTTCTTATCTAACTCTTCTCCTTGCTTTCTTTGTGTGTTACTCTTCTTTAATACCTCTAATCCTCGGCACTTATATGACCTAGTTGAGTTGCAAACTGTGTCAATTGGTATCTAAAATGACATGTATCAAAAAACGGAGGAGACATTACTTGGCGAGGCTGCTTGTAAACCATTTTCCAAGTACACTTCTAATAACCAAAACTGACGGACAAACAATTTATTGAATAAGCTTTTGTTTTGCGTCCCATACAAGTAAACGGTTTGTCCGTACACTTCTACCCGTTCATGCTGACGGACACACTTCTGCTTTTGCTCGCTTTTGCTGATATATTTCGTCGTATGAGATTAAACGGTTCGGGTTTACGTTTTGCAAATATTTCGAGTGTACGGTTTGTTGTTGCGACTCCCTGCTGCAACGCATTCCATCCATGGACTATTAAATGTGTCGCGCTGTGGTAAAATCAGATGCCTGTCAAAATAGTGCAAAATACAAAACAAAAACAAAAACAAAAACAAAATGGCATTTTCCCACCCTCTGGACTTTATGTTTAGCTCACCACCTTTTGAGTCTTATAAAAACACATTTCTGTCACAATTTTACCGAAAAATGTTGATCAAAGGATCACTAGATCTATATATGTTATTTCAAAGTTTCCAAGTACTTTCAAGCTATGAAAGTCACCAACTTTCTTGCTAAATTGAGCTCTGACACCAGGCGACCCCCACCTCCTTCATCTACAGATATCTCAGCTTCTGTTAAAGATAGAGTTATAGCTTTTTCATCAAAAGCAAAGCAAACGAAAAAGCTTTGAAACGATTCAAATATTCCAAATTCTCAAAACATTAACGAGCACTTGATCCCACCGTGTCGAGGACACATATTGTGCTCTAAGAAAAATACACATGATGAAGGCTTTATCGTCTTCTGCGTTTAAAATTTACAAACTTTGACGTCCAATGTCTCAAAAGTACTCTAACCGCAGATAGTGACCTTTTAAACTCATTCGACGATTTCTTGGTGTCTTTACCGACTTCGAACTCAGATTGACCCCAGTGTCAGAAGAGGTGGGAACCGGCCATATCTCAAAGGACGGGATCGGTGGGTCCCTCTGTGTAGGGATTTTGTGTAACAACGAGCACGTCGATGTCAAGGAAATCGCTGACATCACGCGACGACGGCCTAAAAATGCATTAGCCTAGAAAAAGGAAGACGGGATGTAAAGCGTTTATAAATCCGAGATCGTAAATAGTCTGGGGTGAGTCATTTTCGCTCGTTGATTTTCACATCAGCCAAATGACTGTTGTCGGCTCGTTAGCCAGGTTTCGCCATTCCAAATTTTTATCAAAGTCAGCAATTAGAAGCGGTACCCATGCGAACTTTTGGCTTTTCGTTATTTAATAGGATCAGGGACACACAATCAGATAGCTTCAAAATCTGGTCTTTCTATGCGAAGAGAATGGAAATGAGTTTGTGTCCTAGCTCCCAGAACAGCTGAGGAAGAGAGAGAGAGAGAGAGAGAGAGAGAGAGAGAGAGAGAGAGAGAGAGAGAGGGGGGGGCAGGGGGTATGCAACAAAAGCTAAGAGTAAACCTAATAGATTATATAATCAAATACAAACAAAACTTTTCTATTTTCTCTTATTGATCCATTTATCATTATTATCTTTGTTCTTGCTAACATTCTCATAGTCAATGACTGTCTTGCATGAACAAGATTGCAAATATATCACCCGAAAAATAGACAAAAGACAATTTTCTTTTCCTTTCATTTTTGAAGTTAATAAATTAACGACAGAAGAACAGATATCTAAACTGTGCTAAAACAAAAGTAAAGCCGTTTGAAGTTATATAGCTAAACAAGAATGTGATCTATGTACGTAAGCGAGTCGCATTCCCGTTCGTTAAGGTACACCATGGGAGCTGTGCAGCTGATGTCTCCAAAGATCGTTTTTTTATAGTTTAGGGTTTTACGGCGCTCGCAACTGCATAAGGTCATATGAGCGCCAAAAGATCGGTTTGGAGTGGTGGCTACGCAAAGATCAAAACCTACTTACAAGACGGGAACAAATCTTTACACATCGATCAAAATAGGTCTCATTGCCCAGAATATATAGAAAATACCTCAGCAACATAGAATATTGCTTGTATCCATGCATGATATGAAAATTAAATCAGAATTTATACCGCTATTTATCAAACGGACAAAGGAGGGTCTGAAATGTTAGCAGCAACTAGCCTCTTCATCTTTGTTGGAAAAGGATGAGCATTCAATTTTGCGGTGAGTATGTCTAAAGGATTTTATCCAACTGTCTTTGTGCTGGCCTGCTCTGTCCCATCCAACATGGGTCTGGTCTGACAGGTCGGGCAACAAAGTCCCTCTTTGCGAAAGACTCTCAATGTGTACACGACGTGGTGGAACCAGGCGCTCGTAAATTTTTGGGTGTGTACAATATTGGTATAATCTTGAAGCATGTTTGTATGTTTATCTGCGGATGAAAAAATACCCATCTATGTTGAATAGTAGTCTAGATATTTGTGGTTGATCGAGGTGGGGTCGCCCGGTTTTAGAGATAAAATAAGCGAGAAAATGGCTGCCAAATCTGGATAATTTCCATAGCTTGAGTGTCCTAAGGACCAAAAAATTTAAGTACATTTTTTGTGCCCGTAATCAAAGTTTTTCAGTAAAATCCAAACAAAAATGAATGTGTTTTTAAATGGACTTAATAAAAGACCTTTAGCCAAAAAAACAATAATTAAATAAAAATTGCCAAACTGGTGGACAAATGCAGTTATCTTCTATTTCATTATTTTGACGAGCGCCTAATTTCACCACGATGCCTCACAAATTTACTGTGTTAAAAGGACAAAGAAAAACGCTTATACTCGTGGGTGGTTGGCGGTTGCTCTGTTGTGATTTGTTTCTTCTTTCCTATCAAACATCTATGGTCCTTATCTTTCCTTCTTCTTTTTATGTCTGTTACTCTCTTGTAACACCTCTAATCTTCTGAAGCTCACATGACCTTATGCAGTTGCTAGCGCCGCAAAACCTCTACTGAAACTAAAAGCTAAAACGCATATAATCAATTTCGACTAACTGGATGAACACCATTCCTTCGGCCAGCAGTTCAGATGAGAGGGAACGCGTGCGCCCGCGTACAAAAGTAATTGAGAGAGTGAGAGGGAGAGAGATAGAGAGGGAGAGAGAGAGAGAGAGAGAGAGAGAGAGAGAGAGAGAGAGAGAGAGAGAGAGAGAGAGGAAAGAGAGAAGGAGAGAAGAGAGATGGGGATATAGAAAAAGAGAGATAAAGAGAGAGCGAGAGCGAGAGCGAGAGACAGCGAGAGAGAGAGAGGGAGGGAGAGAGAGAGAGAGAGAAAGAAAGAGAGAGAGAGAGAGCGAGAGAGAGAGGGGTGGAGTGGGATGGAAGGAAGGGAGAGGGGGTTGGGTTTAGGAAAATACAGACAAGTAAAACAGTAGAGAGTTCATCGGAGTTCAGGAGGATTCTAGAAATTGAGGGACCATGGGAGTAATTTTTTTCTGGGATTCCCCCAAAAAGCTAAAAAGAAGAAAACAAAGTAGTCCAACTAATGAAACACCAAGTTGTGTACTGAGAACTTTGCGGGAGTCCGAGTTTTTGTCCAATTAGTTTCACCCTGTCAATTCCTCGCCCGAGACTGTTGGCATTAAGAATCTCAATACTTTTATATTATGTGTGTTTTTACACCTCCATTGACACAATTACGTTCATGTAGGAAACAGGCTTCCGACCCTACCCGTGAGGGCCAACGTGGACCCAAAGAGACATACGATCTAAACTCCCAGTAGGAAGACCATGATACTCGATTAAAAATCCTACCCACTCACAAATGGTCGCCTTTAAACATAAGGGGGCCATCCCAAAAATGCTGTTTTGAGAAAATCGTAGGTAAAGTTTTTTCCCCTTGTTCAGTTTCTCTAAAAGACAAGGAGAGTTTTCTCTGTAACCAAACAAATATAAACAACAATGAAACCAAACTTCTCCTATATGTGGTGTAGGTCAAGATTTTTGGAAACCCCCGAAATCTTGGTTGGCCTGCGTGTCCTTAAAAGCGACCAAATGGAACTTGGGTCTCTTGTGCGGGACAGGAAAGGGCATGATCTGTACACCACAGACGCTGGTCAGCAGACATCCCTTAATAAGACCGTAATAGAAGTCTGGTAGAGAAAGAATTGCTGTGCTTGTCAGAGCCGATGGTACTTCTTAATTATGTCCTTGAGGCCATGCAGAATAATAATAATAGAGTACTGAGCGATTACATGTGGCTTACTTTTTTCACCTGTGTCCAAGAGGCAAACTATTCAGACTATTCTGCTCCTCAAGATTTGCCACCGATATTCTCCAAGGTGCCGAATGTAGACCAAGATCAGAAAAAAGATCTAGAGTAAGACCAGAAAGAAGATAGCAATGCAGTATCAAAAAGCAAATATGAGTACAGCATGGACACAGGAAACAGCTGATAAAACATAGTGACGGCCGTTGTTGGAGGGCTATATCCTGCAAGGACCAACTACTCTAAGAATGAATGAAAGATCCCCCGAGGTCTCCTGTCAGCCTCATTTATTAGAAATAATATACCCTGTCGAAAATGCTTTCAATGGAGAGGTTCATTATACGTTTATCTGCAACGTGAGGTCTCAAACACTTTTTGGGATCTAGAAGTTATTGTGTTACTAACAAACGTAGTTACAATTGGTGATGCTACAATAATGTGAGAAGAACACTTTTAAAACATTTTTTGAGCACTTCTAATAGTCAGGAAGAAAGATATTATGACGTTTTCCACTTTTGTGAAAACCATTGTTCACATACATGAATAAGGCCAGACATCGACGATAATATGAACAAAGAAGAAAAAGAAAAGTGGCTCTGAGTAGTGGTGAGGTCGAGAATGACATCAAGGCTAGGTTTATTTTGGCCACAAAAGCTTTCATTAACGCGGAAATGGTGGAAAATGGGAGTCCGAGTTGTAGAGACTCTAGAATTCCTGATGGTGGGCGGACCGTAAGTTGGTGACAGAGTCTCCACATTTGTAGAGTGTTGTGCACACTTGTCTGAGGGTTCTTCTAAGTTAGCTCAGTTGATATCATGCTGCACTGACAGACAGGGTCGAACCCTTCCTTTTAAATGATATAAATTGTGTTTATAGGGGAGTAAAAGGTGTACATAAAAATAAACTGAAGGTCCAAAACACCAATGACAATGTGGTTGATGTGCTTGTCTTTACTCAAACAACAAACAAACAAACAAAAACAAAAAACAAAAAACAAAAAAAAAACCGATTAGTGTACACCAGGCTTTTTTATGAGGTCTTTTTGGTGTTTTGCCGTCTTAGGTTTTTAAATTTCCGATTTGAGTCGCCCAGTGTCATGCATGCTGTCTGAAGTATTCCTGGACAAATACAAACTAATGCAGTTGTACTCCAACGCCGTACAGTGCAGAAAGCTAACGTTGTTGGTGTGTTTTATGCTAGGGGATCATGCTGTGAATGTTCTACCTGCATGAGAGATGAAAAATATAAGAAACAAATACTCAGATAAGGACAAAATATAGCAGTTAAAGTGTTGCTTAAACTTAAACTACACGCTAGCATTTCACAAACGACTTGAACTTGCGAATTTCTTTTCTTTAAAAAGCGACACTTTTCGAAATCATGTTGCGCGAAAAAACACACACAAACAAACCGGTATATAGTCGCTCTACAGAACAGGATCGACATGCATCCGGAACCAAACAAATAAACCCTCTTGCTTTCAATAAGGTCTGATCCGACAAAAAATCGAACACGGAAAAGTCTGGAAAAAGATCAGGCTAGTACGGCGATCACCTTTCTGCCAGTTCGACAAACTAGGACACTGTCCACTCCAGAGTTAGCCTACTTAGAGAGTTACTGTGTGTACTTACATAAAAAAGTGGATGAGGGGGCGGGGATGGGGTGTATACTAGATCTACCGGTTCTGAACCCCATAAAGAAATTATAACATCTAAAAGTAAAAATAAGACCCCCCTGACGTGGAATTACTTACCGAAACAGATTACATGTAGAGATTAGGTTTTCTTATGTTTAAAAAGCAGCTACAATCACACACTTTTGCTGAGGAGATATTCTATTTTTTTGTATTCTTATCGTCTTTTTCTTTCACCCAATTACAGATTCAATTTTCTACGAATAATAGATGTAAAATGAAATGATGAAAGTTGTTGACCTGATCGAACTTTTTGAAACGGAATAGTCTATAGAACGGTCTGGCGAACAGCAGCAAAGACACAGTTTCTTTTTTGGTTTTGAATACAAAATAAGAAGCACGGCATCTATGATGTAGTGTAAGGCGCAGGAGACCCACGTTCGATTCCCGAGTAGGGAGACTTTTTATCGAGTATCTCGGTCTCTCTGCTCGGATGTTGTATCTCTCTCATCACGGGTTCGCCCTGACAGACAAGGTTGAAGTTCACATTTTATATTACACTTTTATGGTCTAAATTGTTCCTATGGGGGCGTAAAAATATTTACGCGAGGGAAAAAAATAAAACCCCTGTCTTTCTAGGCTACAAAGATGTCAATGATCTAAACACTGCCCTACTGTTCTAGAAAATAAAGGGGTCAATATATTATTATGAAGAGAAGCGGTAAACGGGTGGCGATAAAAACGATATATTATAATGTCCCCCCAAGGATCTGGAACAGTACAAATTATATCGTCGCCGCAATGCATCAGTGTCGTTTGTGGAAATACGTAGGCCCTAAAACCCTTACTATGAATGAGACCAGGACCACTTGATGCATGCATTAAACTTTACAACATACTTGTTTTCCAAGCTACATTTTAACAAAAATTTGACATGCTGAAATTGCAAATGACGGCGACGTTAGTTGTATTTTGAGATAACCAGACTAACAAAAGAAGGTTTTGTATAAGCTTGTAAGCATTTCGAATGATGTGAGATCATTTACAGTTATGTTAATTACTTGGGGAGGATCATATCTGACAGCAAATATACATCGCATTCAGAGACGTCTGATACAAAGATAGAAATACACGTTTTTCTTTTGAAATAAAAAGCAACAACAAACAGGTGTAAAAATTAATTATTTCCACGTTGACTTCAAAAACATACGTCGCCGATCGTAACCGTTGCCCCCTTTAACCCTTCAGCGCGTGACCCGAGAGTATTAATTGCGCTTTCTGCTTGGACTATGGAGCTGGCCTGAGAGTAGAATGGGTGGTTGGCGGGTGCTTCTCTGGTGTGGTTTGCTCCTTCTTTTCTATGAAATGTCGGTCGTCTTTATGTCCCGTCCTCCTTTTTGTGTTTGTTACTCACTTGTAATTGTAACACCACAAATCTCCAGCACTTAAATGACCTCATTGTGTTTTAAGTGCCGTAAAACATAAAAAAAAAAAAAAAAGAGAATAGAGAATCCAGGTTTGTTCGCAGTTGCGCAATAGTACGTTCTCTAGAAAAATCCTGATCCAGGATCATCCTTGGTGCCATGTTAGTTACGATATTTGATACATTGATAGTTATCCGATTTCTTTTTTTCTTTGTAGTGTGTAAAAGTTGTCAGTTGTATCTTTCACTGTTATGCCCCTCTGTCTGTCTGTGCTCTCCTTTTGCCTTTCTCATTCACTCTCTCTCTCTCTCTCTCCCTCTCTCTCTCTCTCTCTCTCTCTCTCTCTCTCTCTCTCTCTCTCTCTCTCTCTCTCCCTCTCTCTCTCTCTTCCACTCTTTCCCTTTCTCTATGTTCTTCTTCTTTCTCTGTCTATCTCTCTTCCTTCTCTCTCTCTCTCTCTCTCTCTCTCTCTCTCTCTCTCTCTCTCTCTCTCTCTCTCCATAAAGAATTTGGCACAAATGTTGCATCAGTCGACGACTATGCTTTGAACTTCGTTGTCGATAAGAAGCACTGGAAAAACTTAACAAAAATGTATTGACTTTTGACACCACCTGGGGACGGTGCTACTGACTGAAGTGTCTATAGGGACATTAACCAGGTTCTTATGCACAGTAGAATTGTAATTGTAAATGGGCTAATTCATTAATGTCATGATCATAACTGTGCCTGAACTGCAACAGGGAACTGCTGCTTATTCTTTCCTCATCCTTTCTATCGTCATTTTCCTCTACTTCTTGTGTATGTTTGTCATTCTCTTGTGACCCGCTATTTCCGGTGTGCCTTGATTGTCGAAGCATTCTTTGTGCTGTTGAAGCTAGAGAGGTGAGCAGAATAAGCCTGATTCCCTGTATGGACTTCTCTGTTGACATCCACCCCTATAACCATGATAATATGCAGTTGCGAGCTCCGTAAAATCTCTACTAAAACAAACAAGATACAAATGTAGAGCAGGATGCCTGCCTTACTGACAACGCTAGCCATTTAGTGGGGTTATTTCGACTACAACAACGATTGTCCTACTTCTGACACAAAAGAACCCCCCCCCCCCTCCAAAATGGTGGTAGAAGAGAGAGAGAAGCCAAAGAAATTGAAAATTCGAGAAATCGGTGTTCTGTATTCATACTTCTCCTAGGGGGCGGTTTTTTAACTGGGCAAGATCGGCAGTGCCAGTCAAATTTTTGTCAACTGGACTGTTGACAAGAGATATATTGCTGCTGCTGATTTTTATTCAGTTTTAATTTTAAGTAAATCCAAACAAACATGTATCAACATTAAAAAAGCACCTTGCTGACTTAAAGGCGCCCACATAGACTAATGGGGATTCACTGCTGTTTTGTCGAGACAGAGCCTCATTCCTTCATGTTTGTTTATCGCGCCTGCTCGTAACTTTAAATCGTCTGCAATTAAGCCTTCACGTCGCGGAACTTCATACGAGGTCAAATCGAACGCGGCGCGTTCAACGATGACGTCAGTCCGCTGGGCAAATCCATCAACTGCCCTCAAAGCCCCAGAGCCTCAGAGATAATAGAGCTTCCCTTGATTGCCAAATCGGCCTCTGTGTTGCTTACAAAAGTAAGAATGAGATTGTCTTGAGCAGCACAAATACATGAATTATTTTATCAGGAATACCCGTATTTATCATTCAGCTTTTCTCTAGCTATCATCAGAATACTTATTGTCAGCATGGCACTTATCTTTTTTGTTTATTAAATTTTTAGCAACAAAGAGTTCCTGTTTGGTGTTTATTCATTGCTCTCTCCCCACGAATTACTTACCTGGTCCTTATGAGTCTAGCCGGTGAAAAGAGGAATCGTCTAGTGAATACATATTATAAGGAGAATTATAAGGAGGAGTGATAGGTACGAACTCGGCTGTCAGAGTCTGGGCCATAAACAATAGGCCTACCCCTCCTTTCACTCCCCTTTTCCACCGTCACCCTAGCTAGACACCAAGTTCTAGAATTAGCATTTGACACACTTCCCCACTTTGTTACAACAGTGTTCTGAGAACTGAGAAGTACGATGAAGAACGTTTGATTACATAATGATGAAAAACTGTTGTGTGCTAACTTTGTCCAGCTTCGTGTAGTGTCTGATAGTGGACTTAATCTATATGGGACAGCGTCACTGGTACAGTATCGATTGACTTTTTGTCATCATACAGGACAGTTCTTAATACATATTTACAGGTCGAGTGCTCGTCGATATTGTGTGTGGGTGTGTGGAAAGTAAAAGTCTTTAAGGATAAAGTACCAGATGCCATGACCAGCAGTTTATTGCTTCTCACTTTCAGTTTGTTTTATAGCATAGACTCTTGTAGTGTTTCTTTTCTATGCCGATCAATTCAGTTTCTATTAATCTCAGTAACTTCCATTATACAGTATTCGTAATATTGTTTCTTAACACGACCTAGTACCATATTTCAGCTTTCACATTATATTATAATGTTAACAGTGGTGTGTGTTAGTGGGGGAGAGGGTGGGGATGGTGAAAGTAGGGGTATTAAATGAGGAGAGAGAGAGAGAGAGAGAGAGAGAGAGAGAGAGAGAGAGAGAGAGAGAGGAGAGAGAGAGAGAGAGAGAGAGGAGAGAGAGAGAGAGAGAGAGGAGAGAGAGAGAGAGAGAGAGAGAGAGAGGAGAGAGAGAGAGAGAGAGTGTGTGTATGTGTGTGTGTGTGAGTGTGTGTTTGTGTGTTGTGAAGGAAGGGGGTGGGGGGAGGGAAAAAGAGTCAATGTGAATGATGGCCGGTCAGCTCTATAAATCACGAACCGCCACTACTTGTCCTTAACGAGGAAAATACAACACTAATCTGCCGTTGCGTAATCAAAATTATAAGACCACAGACCACAAACCGTCCGATCCCACAAGCTCATTCCTGTATTAGAGAAATCTGGATGTTCACAATACCGGTTCTTTTCCAATCATGTGTGTAGGTTTTAAAACCCCTGTCAACAATATAAAGTTATTTATACTATAGTATTAGTATTACCATTCGCTCAGCACCCTGTTCACCATATTATCATTATCATTATCATTGTTATTATTATTATTATTATTATTATTATTATTATTATTATTATTATTATTATTATTATTATTATTATTATTTTTATTATTATTATTATCATTATTATTTTTAACACCTAAATCCCCATAAACGATCTTTCTCTCTCCCTCCTTTCACCTCATTTACATCTCACTCTCTCATTTTATATATATATCTATCTTTATATATATATATATATATATATATATATATATATATATATATATATATATATATATATATATATATATCTTGTTTCCTCGCATTCCTTTGCTCTCACTCTTTTTCTTTATCTCTACACCCCCCCTCTCTCTCTCTCTCTTTCTCTCTCTCTCTCTCTCTCTCTCTCTCTCTCTCTCTCTCTCTCTCTTCCCTCATCTCCAGTCCCCAAATTTCTCTTTTTGTCCTTCTTTCTCTTTAGTTTAGTTTAGTTTTAGTAGAGGTTTTACGGCACTCGCAACGCATAAGAAGAATAGAGGTGTTACAAGAGAGCAACAAACATAAAAAAGGAGAAGGGGAGATAAGGACGGTAGATGTTTGATAGGAAAGAAGGAGCAAACCACACCAGAGCACCCACCAACCACCCACTTTCCTTCTCTATTATACTTCTCTGTCTCAGTATGACTGTCTATCTATCTGTTTACCTTCTCCAGCCCTGTATCTTTATATCATCCCCGACATATTCATTGCTCACCACTATAAGCCTTTTCACTCTCACCATCCCCCTCCCTTCTCTCCCTACCTCTCTCTTTCTCTGTCTCTGTCTCTCTGTCTCTGTCTCTGTCTCTGTCTCTCTCTCTCCTGCTTTCACTCTGCTCATTTCTATCCTTAAAAAGCACATCTAGCTAGCATCTACACAACATTGACACGTTAAATGTAGGAATTGCTTCCACACATCAGTATTGGAATTATACCAATGTTGGACGAGACCGTGGGGATACAGACACTGGGTACTTGATTTGGAAGTTCGAGGTCACCCCCCTGAGGTGAGGGGAGACAATAATATTATGAGTAAATTGTGCCCTCTGGACTCGGGTTCGAGGATCCTGTGTCAGAATCTCCACGATTTAATAGGACGCGAAAAGAATATTCAGGGTAAATAAATGATCAGGGAGTAAAATGCTGCATTTTTAATGTTCATAAACCTGTTTGTCAACTTGCTACCTAGAACCCCCTTACGAATACCCAACATATCTGCCACTGTAGTGTCATCCTACTTAGCTCCTCTTGGCCCTTGTCTTGGCCCGATAGAATAGGCTAACACTAACAATGCCACCTTAGCAGAGACTGTGCCCACCATTTCGGAACTTCACGGTGACATTAAAGATGGTTCCAATAGGGAACGGGATAGAGGGTACCCGCGTTCCTGGTGACTGATTGGAGCAGAGGAAGATAGGACTAACGCTAATATTATTTAAACGCAATCCCCCATAATCACTCATCACCACCATTATTTCTAAAATCATAACCTTGCTCTCAGATCAACAAATTACATCTATAATCATTGAATCTTTATCTGTAACAGTTACGTGTCATACAAAGTATGCACGTAATACACTATTGGACACTATCATACGCATATTTTTCTACTAATCAGATGGCGTCAATCTCATATAAATGGGTAACGGATAAAAAAAGGTTATATTTAGGAGGCGGAACTTCCGAAAGTAATGTTCACCTCGCACAGCACAGAGCCAAATGTGTTGAGGGTTGAGAGACTTGAAAACTTCTTGAAACTACCGAATTCCAGAACGCTCCGTCTGGGATTTGAACCAGGTTCTCCCGCGCCGCAGGACAGCATAATGCCAACTGAGCTAATGGGGCGGTGCCCAGTTCTTTTCCATATAAGCGTAAACGTTGATTGTTCTTTATACTTGCTAATTTTTAATAGATAATAGGCACTCTATACCTCCGAATTATCTGTCTCATTTAACAATGTCATTTCCCTCCCCACTTTTTATTGTCCCTGTCTGGGTATCATCAGTTGCCCCCCCCCCCCCCCCCCTCGAACTTTCTCTCTCTCTCTCTCTCTCTCTCTCTCTCTCTCTCTCTCTCTCTCTCTCTCTCTCTCTCTCTCCCCTCACACCCTCACTCTTGTGTGTTCACTCTTTCTCCCCTCATGTAAGTTTTTATTTCCCACGGGCGCGTTGTTAACTGCATGGTGAACTGATCTTTCACCTCACAATCTCTATTTAACAAGCACAGCCCTCCAAAAATTGCATCCTCGCTTTTACTTTCGTTTCCCCCCATGCAGCTGATCCACACTGGTGGATTGAAACACACACAACCTGATTGCCTACCTGTAATTTGTTTATAACCTCATAAAAGATACAAGGCATCATTAACCTCAACATAATGAAAGCTACAATATTATGTGTAGAATTGGGCAAAACATAAAGGAAGAGAAGGAAATAATGTGAGGTAGAAACAGTACAGTGGAGAGAATATTAGTAAAGCACACAATTCAGGGGATGTGGATTCTATGTATTTCACTTCTTATATTGGCGTCGGTGGCCTAGTGGTTAGGCTCTCGGACTCGCAACCGTAAGGTCGTGGGTTCGAATCCCGTCAGGGGCCCGACGTTGTGTCCTCGGGAAAGGCACTTTACACGCATTTTCCTCACTTCACCCAGGTGGGAATGGGTACCCGGCTATAGACAGCGAAAGATCTTGTCAGTTTGTTAGTGTTTGAGCGCTTAATCAGCTGCTTGCACTGTATGCTTCTCGGGAAGCTGAGAACGTTTCGGAGTGTTCTATGGTCTGCTGGGGTAATAATATAGTGTAAAGCGCATAGAGTCTGCTGTTGAGCGGGGGTATGCGCTATACAAATGCTATCTATTATTATTATTATTATTATATTGTGTCATTGACACTGACATTAACAGACCTCTACAAGGGCTGTGTTTGTGGACAATTTATCTAAAAAAGAATTGCGCTTAAAGGTCCCAAGTGAAGTGGTAGGAAGGTTTAACTAAATAAACATAATAATAATATACTATGTCAGACGGATAAGCACTCCACTTTAGATTTAGTAAAATAAAAAGTGCTACTATCTGCGGCCAGTTGTGGTGCCTGCGCTATTGTTTTGCTTTTTTATACTTTGTTCTCTTTACCACCCTAGCCACCTGCTGCAACTTGCAAGGTCTATATCTTATTATCTTCCCTTTTTGGATGTTAAAGGTCATCACCAGTTCATTGGTGTGGATGGGAAAATAGATTCACTCCCTTGCCAGACAACCTCACGCTGATATGCAGGTGTCCTTTTCAAAACGACAACAACAAGGATTAAACCTTTGGCAATAGTACTGCGGGCTTCTCTGTCTCAGGTGGCTGTGCCCTATTCATTGTTGGAGAAACTGTTTATCTGCCAATATTGCTCCGTAAACCCGTTTGCAACATGGATGGAACAAAAAACAAACGAACAATCCCCAATCAATGTCCATGAAACATAAGTTCAATATTCATTACGCAAGACTTGTCAACAAAATCCAATATGGCCACCGTATCCATGGAAACGAAACTGTTTTCTCATATTTGATTGCGGATTTTAAAACTCCTTGCTATGCTTGTTATATGTGCGAAATTTTGTAAAATTTGCTTCTCTAATAAGTGACACAGACTTCAGGTGTAGCCCCCCCCCCCCCAAATAATATTATGTTCCTCATCATCTCTGCCTTTCTCACCCTAGATCAGAGTATAGGCCACTGACAAATACTTTTTATTTTTTTATGTCTTGGTCTGTCTTCGTCGTTTCACATCGACATGTAATTTACAATCAAGGGGTGGCCTGTTTGGTGGAGGAATATCTTTGACTCATTACTTGTACCTTTCTTCTTCATCATCATAAAGTCCCAAAGAGCTAGCTTCTTGAAAATCCTCTCGCTCTCTTGGCATATGGATTTCAATCCACTACTTTCTTTTTTATGTAGCTGCCTGGCTTTCTGAGAGTATATATGTCTAACCCATCGCTAACTCACCTATTCCACTTCATCTCCGACTTGGCTCAGTCTTGTTTTCTTAGGCTGTTCAAAGATGTGTGTGTGTGTGTGTGTGTGTGTGTGTGTGTGTGTGTGTGTGTGTGTGTGTGTGTGTGTGTGTGTGTGTGTGTGTGTGTTTTCATTCACAATTCCGCCTCGGATGAGATGTTTTTTATGTTCCTATTATGGGATAGTTTTTCGTTTGTGGCCTCATTTTTTCTGGGTTCTTTGTCTCACCTTGATTACCCTTTCAAACAAATCAGCCTTTACCCCTGAAGCAGCCTGTGCATTTTTTATGCCAGACTAAATTTCTTCCCCTGTTAAATTATACCCCAAAGATAGCAGAAGGACTCAACGTCTTCGAATGCTTTTCCTTCGGTTGTGACTAACTCTGTTTGAGTGCGTTTATTTTTAGGACCTCTGATTTCAGGGTATGAGTTTATAACAGAGGGACCACCCCCCCAAAAAAAACAACAACAACAAAAAACAAAACAAAAAACCCACCAAAAAACCCACAACAAACAAACAAAACTCAAAAACCAAAAACAATAACAACAAAATAAAAAAAATTAAAATCCCCAAACAAAAGAAAAAACAAAAACAGCAGCAACAATGTCCCTTCCCCCCAAAAAAAAAACAACAACACAAAAAAAAACAAAAAACCCCACCCCAATAAAAAACAACAACAACAAAAACAACAACAACCCCCCCCCCCCCCCCCGACCAACAACCGCACAACAAAGCGTTTAAGTTTACAAATCATGACGAAGCCAGGGTTAACAATGTACATTTTGATTATCAATATTTTTCGTTTTCCCGGGCTGGTTTAGACGTTTTAACTTGAAATGCCATAGCGTCACCTAACACACTATGGACTACATGTCATCGAATCTGGCTTAATTCTTCACTTTCGGTTTCAGGTTGTCTGTAAATGCCGGTATGAAAAGAGGGACATTTTTTATTTCACATTAGGAAACGAAATATTACGGGCAAAAAAGTCACTAAAGATGAGGACATACAGTATTTTTGTACAGATCTTTATCTACCAAGTACTACCACCAAGCAGTCGAAAGCTATTTTTAAAGTAACAAGGTCGTGTTAGACTAGATTTTGATTAAAAATACAACTTGATATCATTGGTCTTTTATTTAAAAAAAAAGAAACAGCAAAAAACAAACAAACAAAAAACCATACAAAAAACCCGAGCAACAACAATAACAAAAAAAAGACAAGCAAAAAACAACAACCCAGTTTAGGAATACAAGATCAGTGATCTTGCACGTAGGTACAAGGTTTTTTTAATGGGCGTCTGTGGTGTAGTAGTTGGGCGGTTCGCTTTCGCAAGCAGAGGACCCGATGGAGTCCGATACTCTAGTGTGGAGAATTTCCCTCGACTGTCTCGGTCTTCCTACTGGGACGTTGTAACTGTCTTAGCCCAGGTTTGTCTTGACAGGCATCGTTGAAGCGCTTTCTAAATTACTAAAATTGATGCGGCAGGAGCGTAATAAACACATACCAAACTAACACCCGCCCCCCCCCAAAAAAAAAGACAAAGACAACCAAAAAAAAAAAAAAACACCAACAAAAACAACAGCAACAGCAACAAAAACAACAGCAACAGCAACAAAAACAACAGCAACAGCAACAAAACCAACAAGAACAACCCTCTCCCCGGCCAAAATTCAAACAAAAACAAAACAACATCAAACAAAAAACAACAAATTGAAAAAATATACAACCAGCAATGTTTTTTTTTTCTCTCTTTAAAGAGAACATGACCTTTTAGTAGTACCCAAATCATTTCTTTCCACGCACTTGCCTTTATTTTTCGGTTGTCACCTGTATTGATTTTTTGCTTCAGCCTTCTTCAGAGCATTAGATAGGGGTTAAAGCCATCTATTTTACTGTGATTACTGACTTACTTTCGAAAATGGACTGGCTTTAAAATGTAGAAGAGATTTCAAAGGGTTATCGGCGGGTGCTCTGGTGTGGTTTGCTCTGTCTTTTCTATCTATTGTCCTTATTCCCTCTGCCCCTTCTTTTTTTTGTACGTTACTCTCTAGTTACATTTCAAATATTATTCGACAATTAGATGACCTATTTCTGTTGCAAGTGCTTGCTTTAGTTTAAAATTCATACAAACAGATGTATTTCTGGAAGACAGCTTAGAAGGAACATAATACATCAAGCACAATTGTAGTGGTTAAAAAAGGAAACTTTCACATTCTCGAAGATCGGAGAACGGGAGCAGAAAACTATCGCAAGAAAATTAATAGAGATGAAAGGATGCAGTTAAGACCTCTGTCGGAGCTCTGAGCATCCGATTACTAATGTTTCATCCCGACCTAATTTGAGATTTTCTTTGCGGAATGTTATTGCATTCTTCGAGGTAAATTTCAACGGAGATAGTATAGTGGATTGGTCTTAAAGTTACACACTAATGGCGGGCAACTTGATACTGACTGCACTTGGTGTAGACACCCCACATTTTATGAACTCCTAACTCTCTCTCTCTCTCTCTCTCTCTCTCTCTCTCTCTCTCTCTCTCTCTCTCTCTCTCTCTCTCTCTCTCTCTCTCTCTCTCTCTCTCTCTCTCTTTCTCTCTGTATATATATATATATATATTATATATATATATAATATATATTTATATATATATATAATATATAAATATATATGTATATAAAGATCTGTATATTTTTAGATATATATATTATAATATTATGTATGTATATAATAAATATATATATATATATACATACACACAGGCTTTCATATAAACACATAATACATATAAAACGATTCGTAGATTGGAGGTAATACATAAAGTTATAATTTTTATTAGTGTCATTATTATTATTATTATTATTATTATTATTATTATTATTATTATTATTATTATTATTATTATCATTGTTATTATCATCATCATCATCATTATTATTATTATTATTATTATTATTATTATTATTATTATTATTATTATTATTAATTTTATTATTATTATAGCAATATCACTATTTTACTGTATTATTATCAACCCTGTAAGTGGATGCCTCATAACGACAAGCAAAAACATCAATGATGTAACAGCTGGCACTTATCTCATTGAGGGCACGATTGTGGTACGTAATTTTTCAACGCTCTAAGACCTGCTGTTTTCGGACATAACTTTATTACGCAAACAGATTTTAAAGATGTTGTTTTGTGTATGTGAAACTTAGAACTGCGCGCAACAACATACCGTATCTATTAAATTATTATGCAAACTCGTGGTTTAAAGATTTTGTTTCTTTGAGTTTGAAACTTATAAATGCATGCAGCGAAGTGTATACTATGAATTAATACGCAAACTCGTGTTTTCAAGTTTTTTTGTATCTGAAACTTTAAAAAAACGCGTGCAAAAGAGTGTATAATATAAAATAGTTAAACTCTTTTAATTTGTGTCTGATGATTCGAAGTGTACCGAAACTTTGCCTTTCGTCAGCTTCTGATTAGACATGTTGTGTGTGCCTTCGTCAGTCCATGGGCATATAAGCTTGATTTTTGTGAAAAAAATGCTCATCTATCTTGAATAGAAGTTGAGATATTTGTTATTGAAGGAGGTGGGGGTCGCCTGAAGTCGGAGGTAAAATTAGCGGGAACAGTTTAAAAAAAAAGAAAAATAACGTTTTTGTGCCTTTAAAAATCGTTTTTCGATGAAAGTTATACATAAATACGGTTGTAAAAGGACATAAAAGTTGTTGATTAAAATAAATAACCCCCTCAAAAATTCGTGAAAAATCGCCAAAACCGGTGGGAACTTGTCGAATTCTACGATATCATAATAATTTCTTTTTGACGAGCGCTTGATTTCACCATATCATGTGTGTCTCCTACGTCCTTAAAGAGTTAGCCGTGTCACGATGATATTGCTGGTCTCTGCCCTCAAACGTCCTGTTTCTGATCGAGGGTTTGCGTGTCTGGATCAGGAGCGCAGTGCGGTGACCGGCTGACCGCACCGTCGACCCAGCGGTACAAAGGTCATGTTTCGACAAGAACTCAACACATAACAAGGCAAGGTGGTGTTGTTCGTCTGATGGCTATTAAGCAGCTGTGCTGGCCAACGATATGTTGTGGGTTCGGATCACGTCATGCAGGAACCCAACATTGAGTTCTTGGGGAAAAAACCACATTTTACACGAATTTTCTACACTTTACCCCGATGGGAATGAGTACCCAGCTATAGGGAGCGAAATACATTGTCAATTTGTTGAAGTTGTACACTTTATCGGCTTTTTTGCACGGTATGCTTCCAGGAAGCCGAGAATGTTTCAGAGTACTCTAGGGTCTACTGGAGTAATAACATAGATTAAATTGTAAAACGCATAGAGTATGCCGTAGGCTCTTGATCCATTTGGGTGTGCCATATCGGAGACGGACAAACAGGGTTGAGGATTCAGAGCTTCTGAATGATCCGAAACATGTTCAGAGTCATTTACACACACAAAAAAAAGTTGTAATAAAGAAATAGATCAATCCACCACAAAACATTTACAACAAAACGTGTACAAAAAGGTAAAACAAAAAATAGCGCTAATCATACAATGAAATAATTACGTCTACAACAAAACGTTTGCAACAAAATATTTACAGCAAATAGAAAAATACAACAGATTCTACAAAACAATTACAAAAACATAGTTTTAAAAATTCATTTACAACAAAATATTTACAATAAAACATAAAAATACCGTACAACAAAGCAATAGTTACATTTGTAGTGAAAACGAAGGACACACAGCATACCAAACTGCCCTCTAAAATCCTGCAAGTGCTAAAGGGCTAATAATTAATGGTTTACACCCCTGACGACATAATTCAGACCGGCAATTAGATGGCGAGGTGCTTCAATTCTGCCTTTCAAGACAACCCAGGTTAAGCAGGTTAAAAAAAAAATCCTGCAACCAAGGAGATGCTCGGTAAAAGTAGCCTTCTCCCCTCAACGGGGATAACTTTCTTTAGCTCCCAAAATTGTATTGCGTATTTGAAGAATCCGCACTATGCTTGTTATACGTGTGTGAAATGTGATGAAATTTGGTTCACAAATAAGGGAGATAGCGATCAGCTGCCCCCCCCCCCCCCCCCCCCCCCCTCCCCGTGCCCGCTATTAAAGAGCCTAGAGATCGCACCAAAGACTCTCTTATGCACTAGGTGTTGGGAAAACTCTTCGATATGATATTTAGGCTTAATGAGTCATCTTTCCTAACTTTACCGTTTCCGATCTCTGTTACCTTAAGGTGTCGAGTGTAGAAGCTAACGTCTTACTCCTGTTTATTCCATCGCCTTTTACATAGTCATATTTTTCTTTTGTCTAATATTACTCTGACGCCCTCTATCAATCTTTTTCTTCGCATGCCTCTGTATCAAATAATTTGATTGATGAATCTGTTTTCGTAAAGTACAGCATTAGCATGTGTAAAGGCTCTCAGCCGAAATTGTGAAAGTGCGAGAGGCAAAAACACAGGATTCATAATATCTGAAACCCAGAAGATCTGAAGCTTTCATCAAAGAACATGCAAAGGTTATGAACGTCAGATATCTAATCATACCCAGCAGAGAAGCCATGTGAAGTAGAAAGATATGCGTCTAATTATTTCTCGTGGTTGAGATGAACAGCTTTCTGGGACGACAGCCATATTATAGATTTTCAAAGAAGCATAATATATGAGTATTGGGAAAGTAATGAATGACAATCCTTTTACACATATTATATCATATTAATATTGTTTTGTTTCTTTCAGTGCAGATTTTATTGTAACGTTTTGTTCATGCTGTTTTGTAACAAGTGACTGCGTACGCGCATTTTGCACCACACACATGCGCGCGTGTGGGTGTGGGTGTGTGTGTCTCTCTCTATCTCACTCACTCTCTCTCTCTCTCTCTCTCTCTCTCT
>NW_004797923.1:233159-234991 GCF_000002075.1 Aplysia californica | reverse complement strand
TTCTTCTTCTTCTTCTTCTTCTTCTTCTTCTTCTTCTTCTTCTTCTTCTTCTTTCCCTCAACCGCCGATCCCTAAGCACCAGATGGAGTGAATCCTAGAATTCACTCACAAGTGCGTGGCCTAATTTCCTATTGTCCCGAGAGGACACCAAACTTCTGCACGTAGGGAGGGCGGATCCGACATGGGAGGTCAGTTCGTCTGGACCGCCACCATACCACCGTGTGGGAAAATACTATTATAGACTTTGACGATTTGTTTGCCCACGACTCTGTCACCAACACAATTTAACATAATATTGCGTGATTTGAGAAAAGCTGTCACATTATGAAACTGGTGTTTTACTAGGAAGAGGTCAGTATGACTGTGTCATCTAATAAAAAATGTGTTCTAAGCTGAAACTTACCGTTTTACCTTTTCTGCAACGTTTTCAAGATATGTTAGTGTTTTAAAAACAACTAGAAGTATTTTAAAAAATGTTTTTGGTGTTGTTATTTTCTTTTTTCTTTGGAGGGAAGGTGGGCTGGGAGTGTTTTTCTGAACTCTTCACGATAAATTAAATGAATCTTTGTTGAAAGGGGGCTGGTTATAAATTGACGATTTTCGGTCAATTTATGGTATCTGGACTTTTTATGTATTATTATAATCCTCCAACCACTTGTAAATCTAAAAAGTGCTTACTCTTTGTGTTGCAAAAATCATCTTTCAGATTTTCTGTCCTAGAACTTTCGTTTTGCCTATTATGTAACAAAATATGGTTTTTTCCCAAAACTTAATTTTTTTTTCTCATCTACTTTTTTCTTTTTTTTTTTGGATTCCTGTTAAAAGTTAAAAATTAAACATAATTTAACATAATATTGTGTGATTTGAGAAAAGCAGTCACATTACGAAACCGGTGTTTTATTAGTAAATGTGCAAAAAAGTCAATATGATTGTGTCATCTAATTAAAAAAATGTTCTAAGCTGGAACTTTCCGTTTTATCATTTCTACAACGTTTTCAAGATATATGTTAGTGTTTAAAAACGTCTAGAAGTATGAAAAAAAACCCCAACTGTTGTTGTTATTGTTGTTTTCTTTTTTTTGGGGGGAGAGAGGGTGGGGTAGGAGTGTTTTACTGAACTCTTCAAGGTAAATTAAATGAATCTTTAAGGAAGCCATTACAACTACTACCTCACGTATCAATCACGTGTTCGGCTTGAATAGTATCACAAATCTTTCTTTTAAGGGTTATTTGACGGTACCTTATTTTTTTCTGTCCCGTTAGTTACCAAAACGAAACACGCCAAAGAATTTGCATAAAATACTTTTTTTTCCCAAAATGACTTCATTAAATAATATGATTCTTGATATTATGTCTTTCAAATGTTCTGATCATTCAAAGTTGAAATAGTGGTGGTTGGCGGATGCTCTGGTGTGGTTTGCTTCTTCTTTCCTATCAAACATCTATCGTCCTTATCTCCCCTTCTTCATTTTTATGTTTGTTACTCTCTTGTAACACCTCTAATCTTCTGCAGCTGTGAGCGCCGTAAAACATCTACTAAAACTAAAAGTTGAAATATATTAATTTGTACCATATTACAGTGTTATCTATGTAAGAAAATATAGTCCAAATATCCCGTCAGTTCCCCACACTGTAAACGGGGATTTTCCCTTAGTCCCCCAGTCGCCCACACGCGGGGTTCATAAATCGTGGCACGAAGCAGTGGAATAAGGTACGCATCAATTTTTGGGCATTATATGGAGTTATTGGTAGATCAGTTTAAAGCTTGTTCACTTGAAAAGATGTCGAAATATTATTTGCTATTGAAGGAGGTTGGGGTGGGGTGATTTGGGG
>NW_004797923.1:229146-231289 GCF_000002075.1 Aplysia californica | reverse complement strand
CTTCTTCTTCTTCTTCTTCTTCTTCTTCTTCTTCTTCTTCTTCTTCTTCTTCTCAATGGAAGTCGTGGTGCTCACAAACAATACAGCCCGGATTAAATCCACGATGTCGATAATAGCACTTTTCATGTAGTTGGTCTTTTACGCTTATGGAAACAGTAGACCTATTTTCCCATCATGAGTATATTATTTTTGTTAACCCCTCCCATAAAAAATATAAGCCCATGATATAGAAAAGCAAACAAAATTAGACGTATTTATAAAGCTTGTGAATTCCATTAATTATGAGAAGACAAGAGTAGGTTCGGGCAATAAAATTATTCGCCACCATACTAGAGTACAGACCGAGAATGCGCTTAGAATCCCGAAGGAGTACTCGGAAATCCATTACAGCCATCCACAGCCGCGTTTATATTCTTTCAAGTGCTCATCTTGCTCGTTCGTTTTTACACATAAAAACAAGCCTCGTTCGTTTTTATACATAAAAACGGGCAGCCGGATGTTGGGCCCATGCAGAACATCTTTTCATTCGGTGAAGTGGAGGGTAATGTCTGCTATCTACATGGAAATTGCAGTGGTTAGTTTCCTCGAATTACCGGATATAATACGGTGAAGGTGATCTATATGGAGAGACCGAACAAGGGTAGAAGGATTGATTGTTTTTTTTAAATCTAGCGTTTTGTGTCAAAGACGTGGGTGTTCTCTTAATGCAGTTTAAGGTCTATTTGTCTTTGTGGGTGTGGTTAAACGTGTGTTTGGTTGTGGGTTTGATTGTGATATCGATATATCTATCTATCGATATATCTATCGATCTATTATTGAAAAATCTCTCTCCCTCCCCTTCTCCCCGCCCGTCTATCTCCCCCCTCTCTCTCTCTCTTTATATATATATATATATATATATATATATATATATATATATATATATATATATATATATGTATATATATATGTATATATATATATATATACACATGTACACACACACACACACACACACACACACACACACACACACACACACACACACACACACACACACACACACACTTTATTCGTCAGCGAGAGCATTAAAACTACCAACGAAAAAGGAATACAGAATGCATTTCTTGTTATTTTTCTAGTAGGATAAAAAATTCAACAACAACTTTATACAACAACAACAACAACAACAACGACAGCAACAACAACAACAACAACAACAACAACAACAACAACAACAACAACAACAACAACAACAACAACAACAACAACAAAATGACAACAGCATCAATAACAACATCAACAAACACAGCAACAGCATACACCAATTATATCTCGTCCACCAATGTCTGAAGATGACCAATGCATCTCCAGAGGTGAATGTTTCTCTGCGAAATAGAAGAATTCGAAGCAATAAAGGTTACAATGATTCGTGGCTTTAAATGTGGCCCATGAAACTTCATTCTGGAAGAGAAAGTTTGATGCCACATTATCAACATTTAAAGGCTACACTTCCGCTTGTGGATGTGTGCAGCTTGCAGTCTTCTCTCTTGGTTTCAGCATAATTTCTTATTCTTGAAGTCTCATATGACTTGCTGCCCATTGTTATCGCTGCTGTCCTACTGGGTCTGTCAGGAGCAAGGCTCTCCAGTGTCGAAGGATTAAATTTATGTTGAAGTCTTTCAGAGACAACAACATGCACCAAAGATAGCATAAACGACATCAAAATTGTGCATGCATTTCTTATTCTTTTTCTGATATGATAAACAAGCCACTTGTTTGCTGTGCGGAAGACAATAGATAACGAAACCTGCAATAACAACATCAACAACAACAACAAAAACAACAACAACAATAACAAACAACAACAACAACAGATAACGACAACAACAACAACAACAACAACAACAACAACAAAAGCAACAGCAACAACAACAACAACAACAGATAACGACGACGACAACAACAACAACAACAACAACAACAACATACAACAAAATCTGCATTTATAACAAAAAATGTCTTTCTTTCTCTGTTTCTCTGCCAGGATAAACAAGCTGCCCGCGTGCTGTGAGGAGCACAACAGACAGCAGCAGCCGGCACGTCCTTACAGCGTCACCCGCATCGTGGACATCCTGGCTCGCCGATCTCCCCCTCCCCCCCC
>NW_004797923.1:224311-229042 GCF_000002075.1 Aplysia californica | reverse complement strand
TCCCCCTGACGAGGACCCTCCCCCGCCCCCTAGACTGCCCCCTAAGAGACCACCAAGACGAACGAAACAAGCAGCAATAAGCTTAGAACAAAGTAGTTACGCACATCACAGCAATGATAAAGACATGACTTCTAGTAGATCCAGCGACCCCAAACGAAATAGAGCCAATAAAAAAATTACGACTCTTTCCACGAGTGAACCTGTCTTTGAAGCAGGTATGATATACGGTGAAAGCGACGTGTATGAGGAGCAGTTGTGTTTATCATCGGAATCAGAGAAAAATGGTCTATATATTCACATAAATATTCCAAAAAACAAGATGTACTCGGATTCTGTTGTTCCACCAAGCGATAAGGCAACAATATACAAATCAGCAAGACCCCCAGTCCCCCCTAGGAGAGTTCAAAAGTCCATTGATACGGACTTATTTATTCAACGAGGAGGCTTCACCAACAGCAAACCTCCAAGAATATCGAATTACGAGCTGGCAAAGATCTGTGGCAGCTGTTGGCTCGAGGGGGAACCTAATCACCAGGGAGCGGTTCCATCTGCGCCGAAGGATGGAGAAAACGACAAAATTGCTGTGGCTCGTAAATCAAATGGCGCAGCTCCAGACAACCGAAACCAGGCCAGCTATTTGGAAATTTATGAAACCAGTCGGGGCATAGTTGATCCTGGTGCAAAAACAAAAATCTCCCAATTTGATGATCATAGGCATGTTACTGATTGCCACACACACCACGGAACTTTCTGTGTCAACTGCCGGGAAAACGGGGAGATAACGACACGAAATTTTGATAATACCCTACCTGGAGGAGAAAGTCAATCTACAAAATGTTTGTCACTTCCGAGCGAGCGGCAACAAACAGTTATCAAAAGACGAGGAGACAATTATTGCTCGGAGGGAGAATTGGAATACGAGGTATTTTATACGACACAAACAGGAGGTGCGCGTGTGCAGAGAGAGACTCTTGGACAAGCGAGTGTTATTACAGACCACAGCAAAACGCTGGACTCCAACGATGCCGCAACAAGTGCTGCTATGTATAGGGAGCTATTACCCCGCGGGGCAGATTTAAGTATCACTAGCGGCGAGAAAAAAGCGGCTCAATACAAGGAATTTGCGTTGCCACCAATTTATGGCCAGTCTCCTTTGTCAGATGTGACTAACGGGGGCAGGAACCGTACGCAGAAAAAGGAGGGCGTTTCTGTTTCTGAGAATACATCGGGGAATTGCCGAAATCATGAGGATAGGTCAATTCTCAGGGCGACTGAAATGGAGAGAAGCGACTTGGTACATTCGGTACGGCTCGGGGCTGACTATGGAACGGCTGTTTCTCCACATATTTTGGTCATTATGGGTCATTACCAAGTCCCCCGATCCTCGAGAAATGCTATGACTTTGTACAAGTCAGGAAATGAGAAACATAATGTGACAACGGAGATGTCCCCTCTAACGAGAAAGTCTATACACAGCCTGAAACCAGATTACAACGTTGTGGACAATGGAAGAAAGAATACTGGAATTAATTACCCGACATCTGCTTCTGAGGGAAACCTGTCTTGCAACATAACGCACAGAGTTCAAACACAGGGCAACAGACAACAAAGCCATGAAACTGTCTCGGTAAAACGGCAAAATGAAGTTTCCGTTGAAGATAATGTCAGTTTGTATGAGGAAGATTTAAAACCGACAGCAGTTCTGGGAGGCAAGACTCAGATGGCATCAACTGAATCAACCAGGGGCGTTCGAAACAAGGACCCAGCAGTTGAATTCGTAAGGCTTGATGAAGGTGTTTCAAGCAGGGAGAAAACAATGACGAAAGCAAATTTTTCAGGGGCCCTTTCAGCCCTGTGAGAAGTTCGTGAAATATGTTCCATGACACACTGTAATAAATGTTTTGGCACGTGGAGTTATTGGTATCATCTTAAAGCTTTTTCATATGTCTTGCTTTTGATGAAAAAACATCCATTCATTTTGAGAATCAGTCTATATATTGGGGATTGAAGAAGGCGGGGGTCACCTGGTTTCAGAGGTAAAATTAGAGAGAAAATGGTTGCCAAAGTTAGTTATTCCCTCAGCTTGAGAGTCGGAGGGATGTGAAATTTTTTTGGGGGGGGCTCAAATCATCCTTTTTCAGTATAATCAACACATAAATGGGTTCTTTAATGGACATAAAATATTTTGAGCCAAAGAACAAAAATCTGGAAAAATGCAGTTACTTCATTTTCTTTATTTTGACGAGCGCCCGATTTCACCACGCTACCTCACATAAGATGACTAAGGGCCATTTCAAAACGTTTCTTCATACGTTTGATTTTATCGCGAGAATAAACACTAGCAAACTTTCCAATTTGCCTGTTCTCATTTATTTTGCTCTTTGACGTGTTTCAGGTTTTTATTTTGGGTGTTCATATCAATTTTTCATTTTGGTATTTTGCACGCTTGTTGTTTTTCAGAAAATCAATTTTGCACTGTGTACGCTGTGTTGAGGCTCTACTAACGTTTACAATATTCATTACTTTTTGGCCGTTGACTCCCTTATTAGTGAAATTGTAACCTTTACAGGTCTTAGCTTTGTGTCATTAATATTCATTACTGGAGGTCTGGTCTATCTATCGCTGGCAAACTGTTCAATCAATGTTATACATGTACATTGTAATCCCAGGAAGGATTTTTCCTCGGAGAGAAATAAACAAACTCATCAATCACTTTCTTTAAAAAAGAATAACCTTACAGTACCTATATTAAGTATAATTTCTTGCTTTTTTAACAATTAGAATTGTAATCTCGACAAAATATCATTTCTTGAGGACATACAACAAATTAATTATACCACTGATTAAGAAACTGAAATAAAAAATAAAAGAAAACAAACATGTGATTTCAGTGCACTTGCACAACTGGTTGGGGATATGTTGTATCTGAAATACGCGTTGTGGCTTTTGAATTGTCTAGTCAGATGCCAGTATTTATTTATAATTTTTGTATTGCCAGCGAATATATTTTGTTGCTGTAGCTATTTTTTGTAGATGTTGTTATTGTTGTTTTTGTTGCTGTTGTTGTTGTTGGTGTTGTTGTTATTATTATTATTATTACATTATTATTATTATTATTATTATTATTATTATTATTATTATTATTATTATTATTATTACTATTATTATTGTTATTGTTGTCGTTGTTGTTGCTGTTGGTGTTGCCGTTGGTTTTGTTCTTGCTGCTGCTGTTGGTGTTACGCTCCCTCTATTTTTACTCTCCCCAGCCCTTAGCTTTATTCCCCCCCCCCCCCCAATTGTTTTGGGCTTTTAAAATCACTAATCAGACACTTTCCCAGTATTGCTTTTATTGCAAATTTAGCGTTGATATTTGCCACGATATAGTTGTTACGGATATCACGGCTGGACTGAAAGTTAATTTCTGAAAAACCCTTTGTGTAAAATTCAAGGCCACTGTTGGTTTCATAATATACACATAAAAATCAGGGAATTTGTCATCGTCGAAGATCTTGAAGTTGAACAATAAATTACAATGACAATCGCCATCATATATCCAATGTTATTTGACTTCTATTTTTTTCACTTCTCATTTCCCTTGGCGGGAAATTGTTTTCAGAAACAAAAACAAAACGTGGATATAGCCAATGCCAAAAAAAAAAAAAAAAAGGCTGTGTCACAATGTGGTGGAATCAGGCGCTCGTCAATTTTTGGACATGTAGAGTTAATGTTATCATTTTAAAGCTGATGCATGTGTCTTCCTTTCGGTAGAAAAAAATACTCCTCTATCGGGAATAGAAATCGAGATATTTGCGACTGAAGGAGGTTTGGGGGTCACCTGATTTCAGAGGTAACCTTAGCAAGATTTGACGAATTCCAAAGCATGAGTGTCCTTAGAAAGTGGAAATTTACATTTTGTGCCTTAAATTATTTGTTAGTAGAATCAACACAGGTGTGTGTTTTAAATGGACCTTAAAGGTGTTGATTAAAAAAAAACGTCGATAAAAGTTGCAAATTGGACAGAAAAATGCCAATTTCTTCGATGTCATTAGTTTGACGAGCGCCTGATTTCACCAGGATGCCAAAGCAGCATGTTCTGCTGAGCAAGCCCAGCACTTACAAACGAGTTGCCGGCACCAAAACAATAGGATACAGGCTATTACAAAACACTCCCTCTGGTTCTCTCTTTCTTTCGTTCCCTCTTTTCTCTCTCTCTCTCTCTCTCTCTCTTACTTTCTCCTCTTCTTTTCGTTCTCTTTTCCCCTTGCGCTTCTATTTCTCTCTATATCCCTCGCTCTCTCTTTTTCTCTCCCCCTTCTTTCTCTCTCTGTCTATCTGTCTCTGTCTCTGTCTGTCTCTTTCTGTCTGCCTCCCTGTCTGTCTCTTTCTCTATTTCTTCTTCTTCTTCTCTCTCTTTCCATCTCTCTCTCTCTCTCTGTCTCTCTCTCTCCCCTCTCTTTCTCTCTTTATTCGCCACTCTCTCTCTCTTTCTTTTTCCCTCGTTGCTTCCCTCCCCCTAGTCTCTTTCTTCTCCCCCCTCTCTCTCACGCTCTTTCTTCTCTCTATCTTCCGTCAACTCTCCCTATCTCGTGTCTCCCCTCCCCTCCCCCTCTCTCTCCCTTTTACCACAAGAACACACATTGTTTTCTCTCTCTCTCTCTCTCTCTCTCTCTCTCTCTCTCTCTCTCTCTCCTCTTTCTATCTCTCTCTCTCTATCTCTCTCTCTCTCTCTCT
>NW_004797923.1:195391-224111 GCF_000002075.1 Aplysia californica | reverse complement strand
ACACACACACACACACACACACACATTCCTTCTCTCTGAGGTTTTCAGGAGATATTTCGATATTTTATTTTCAACTTTTAAATTTTACATTATAAACATGACTGGTTTCGAAGCATTCTGGAGGTACTCGTATTTTTGTATGTTTTTGATAAATAAGCAGTATTTTAATGTGCATTAAAGTGAGAGTGTTATAAGCGATCCATCAAGATGTATTGGTGAAGAGAGATTTCTGTGACATTCGTTGAGCAATGGCGTTGCACAATAAAGTTGATTTGTTGTTTCACCGCTTCACAAAAAGCAAACACAACAGGATGACGAACACCGTGACCAGAGGGGGTCAATCTTAAGCATGCTGTCTTATGCTTTTTATGTGTTAATGTGTTTGTTTGTTTGTTTGTTTATATATGGTTTTGTTTGTTTGGCTGATTTTAGCTTGGTGTTTTACGCCTTTAATGACAATGAGTGATTAGCGCGTGCTGTGGTCTGGTTTGTGGTTTGCTCCTTCTTTCCTGTTGAACATCTATAGGCCTTATCTCTTTTCCTTCTTTTCTTTGTTACTATCAGGTGAAACCTCTAATCTTCGACAGCTATTTGGCTTTTTTGGGTTTCAAATGCTGTAAACCTCTGGTTGGCAGGTGTTCTGGTGTGGTTTGTTCCTTCTTTCCTATCAAACATCCTGTTGTCTTTATCCGACTTCCTTTTTGAGTTTGTTACTTCCTTGTAACACCTCTTAATCTTTGGCGCTTGTATGTCCTAATTGCGTTGCAAGTGCCGTAATACTATTACCAAAACAAATTTAAAAAACAACCTTTTACTAGAACTGAAGTTAATACCATGTCGATCCAATTTATACCATTTAATAGGCAGGATGCCAGGGCTATCCAGGGTTGGCAGGGATAGACGACCTCAGCAGAAAGACGGAGATACACGAAAAATATCCCCCCACAAGAGTTTCAAACTTAATTCTTCTGCATCATACGGTAAGGCTTCTACTTCACTCACTATACCACACCCGCAGGTCTCAGTTTTTTTGTGCTTTCTTTGTTTGGATTTTTCCCATGTGTCCTGATTTTGGAGCCGATATTTATAGGTTACGTTTCAAGAAGAAAAAAACAAACAAACAAGAAAAACATGATGATGATAACGATGATGGTGATGATGATGATGATGATGATGATGATGATGATGATGATGATGATAAGTTCTTTGGACATTTTTCCATAGACACATGTACGTTCCAGACATTTATTCAGCTCAACAAATGAATGTCATCCAAATAAATACTTTTGACGAGCAACGTAAAGTAATGTCGGGGACAAACTATGACTGTCTTGTCTGCTCTAAACCTGTCACGATTAATTCTGTTTCAAAGGTTTAACCCTTTGCCAGCACTGTGGGCTGATACAACACAACACTGCGAGAGGTGTTATCTTTCTTACGCACATCGTTGTGCCAGCACGTGAATCGGAGCGCTTGCTCAGTTTTAGTATTTTCGAGCTGCTTACATCGTTATGACTTGTTCTACGCAGGTCTTGTCAGTGGATTAAGCCATATTTTCATTTCTTTTTCTTCTGATTTACATATCCGTCTGTTATGATAAACGAACAACCGTTGAATATAATAAATTGATATAGAGACCTATAAAGTCTTGTGCACTGTGGATGTTTGTTTTTTAGCATCTATGGTGCATATTATGTGGGTTAGCAGACAAGGGGTTAAACACTCGTGGAAAAAATGGATTTCAGTTTTTACCGGGAACAAATTAATGTTTTTCCATCGTTATTTTCTCCTTACGTTGTTATCTCCGTGAGTGGTATTCAATTTAGTGACAATCTTTTACAGATACAATAATATGACAGACTGGGACTAAAGATAACTATCAACATGACATGGATTATAGAGTTTAGGAAACGTAGTTAAGTGGTTACCTGAGTAGATAATAATGTGGAGAGCATCATGGTAAAATCAGATGCTCATCAAAATGGTGAAATCGAAGAAACCGACATTTTCCCGTCTGTTTGGGCATTTTGAAGGGGGGGGGTTTGTTTTGTTTTGTTTTGTTTTGTTTGGTTTTTTTTGCTCATCTGTGACGTCTAATTAACAACACATTTTTGTGTGGATTTTACTGAGAATTGTTCATCAAAGACAAAGGAAGTAAATTTGCAGTTTAGAAAGACTTTCAACCTTTGAATTCAACAACGTTTATTAATTATTGGCCATTTCTTCGCTCATTTTACTTCTGACACCAGCCGATCCTGACCTGACTAATTGCAGAGATCTCCAATTTTTTTCAAAACAAATGGTACTTTTTAAACCTACATTCAGACACATAAAAAAGCTTCAAGATAACCCATAACCATATACGCGGTCCATTTCATAAATAACTTTCCCTTTCTCATAAAACCAAGAGTATTCAAGGTAGCCATACCAAACCTGATACGCTTCTACACAACCATTTTCGAAAAGTTCCATTAAAATTTGAAGGAACTTTGGTGAGCGAATGCCGAATGGCACAAGACTTTCTTATGGTATTTGGTGTAGAATTGCAGGCGAAGCGGTTGGTTCAACAGTGCAACACACATTTTCAAGATTTGACACTCGTGCAATTGTAACAATTTCTGTTCTGTTGGGTAAGACTACTACTCAGATTCACAGTGGTACTTTTTACAGTCTTGGAAGCAAATTCACCTTCAGATCAGACTGTTAGGAAGTGGGTAAAAGCTGTTGCACAGGGTCGAGAACAGATGGAATATAAAAGTCGTCCCGGTCGGCCAGTCACAACTTTTCTAAAGTGCTCACTTCACTTAATGATGACCGGAGGAAAACGTGTGAAGAGATAGGAAATAAAACATCAGTGTCCAGCATCTTGGTATTTAGAATTCTCACCAACTCGTAGTATGCCCCAAAACTGACGAATGCCTGATTCCATCGTGTCGTGACGTATGGACTTGGGCGGTGTGGGTGGGGTTGGTCATTATTATTAATTTCTTTGCCTCTCTGTTTGTCTCTGTCTCTCTCTGCTTCTCTCAATCTCTCCTCCTCCCACCCCTCTCTCGTCGTAAGTTGCCCGACGTTGTCCTCTGGAAAAACACTTAACACATATTTTCCTCACTTCAGCCATTTGGGAATGGGTACTTTGCAATGGAAAGTGAACAATCTTGTCCGTTTGTTAGTGTTGGAGCACTTTTCGGGAATTTCTCTCACTTCACCCTGGTGGGAATGGGTACACAGCTATTGACAGTGGAAGGTCTTGTCAGTTCTTTAGTGTTTGAGCGCTTAATCAGCGGCTTGCACAGTATTCTTTCTGGAAAACCGAGAGCGTTTCTGAGTGCTCCAGTGTCTGCAGAAGTAATGTTAATGGCAGAGCGCATATAACATGATGAGGAGCACATGCGTGCTGTATAAACTCAAACAATCATCATCAGTCGGAGATAATTGAGCGAAAGGAAGAAAGAGAGACTGGCTGGGTCGTAAAAACTAAAAGGAAAGCAGTGGTAGATTTCTTCACATATTATTTTCCTTATTATTTTAAAGGGAGTGCTTATTTAGGCCACATATGGCCTAAATAAGGTAAGGGAGGGGGGTTTAGCTTATTTAGGCCACAGTGGACTGTGGCCTAAATAAGGTAAGGGAGGGGGGTTAAGCTTATTTAGGCCACACATGTTCAAACTACCCTTTTCAGGCAACTGCGTTCATTCCACTTTCATAATGGTGCCCCTTTCTCATTTAGTATGGTTTTGCCTCAGTGTACAACTTATAAATCATAACCATAATGAATATTGTAAAGAACAAAGCACAAAACGCAAAATTTTGCTCAATTCCAATGGTTTGAATGAGGGCCGGATTTTTCCTTCATGGAGGGGCAAAAGCTAGGCTACCATTTTGGCACACTTTGGTCAAGTGAAAAGGTCAAATCCTCCGAATGGACTTTCGGGTTAAATTTGGGGTATAAAAAGTGTGTATACTACGTGGCTGAGTCAAAGTTACACTATCTTTGCCTGAGTGACACTCTCTCGCACTGTCTCGTAGTAGTACATGTAGGCTAGTAGGCCTAGTAGTAGTAGTAGCAAAGATCGTGTAGAGAATATTTGGTAGTAGATTCTATCTAGTAGGCAATTTAGTGAACGTGCTCGCGGTAGGGCGAATCGGCCTCGATAAGCCCCGTAGACTTTTGTGATCGGCCACGAAGCCTCGTGTTTTGATGGGTCTAGATCTAGATCTAGATCTAAACAACTCAGTGCTATTCGCACTGCCACATCCGACAGGCCTAGATCTACATCTTTTTAAAAGGAAAAGAAAGATCATCAAAATGGTTGAATTCGCATGAAAATCGATTAGGTAGAACTAGAACTATTAAAACTTGCTTCTGAAAACAAGTGAATTTTTATACGAAGGCCATTTTTATAACTCGATGAAATAAAAACTACTGACTGTGTACTGTGTTATTCTGTATAAAAATAAATTATGAAACTTCAGGACGTAGATCTATTATTATTTACCAGCATCTTTTGACGCCTGAGCTGTAGAGGTTGAAGTTTTCACAACACTAATAGATCTAGTAATAGGGTTAGGTAATACGGCTTTCCGTAAAAAATGCATAGATCTACAAAAGCCGACCACCGAATCGACCGGGCGCCTCGGTCTCCCCTGCACTCTGATTCAATATTATATTTAAACAAAAATGCTAATCAATGAAAATTGCAAATTGATATAATAATAGTATAGTCCTGTAGAGGATAGGTGGACTCCGGGGTCTGCATAGCGAAATACTAGGTTTTAGGATGTGGACCCCGGAGTCACCGTAGTGAAATAAGGTTTGGTTTAAGTAAGGATTGGTACTAGGTTTTAGGACAGGTGGACCCTGGGGTCACCGCAGTGAAATAAGTAGGTTTCTTTAAAGATTGGTGGAACCCGGAGTCACCAAGGCCATAGAGGATTAAGAAGGTTTAATTAAGGATTGGTGGACCCCCGGGACACCTTGATTAAACCTACTTATTTTACTACGGTGACCGCAGGATCCACCTATTCTAAAACCTAACTAGTGTTTCGTTAGGTAGACCCTGGGGTTCACCTTAAACCTACCTATTTCACTACGTTGACTCCAGGGTCCACCAATCCTTAAAATTAAACCTAGATCTATCTACATGTACTTATTTCACTACATTGACCCCAGGGTCCACCAATCCAATTAAACCTAGATCTACTGATTTCACTACATTGACCCGTGGTCCTCCAATCCTTAATTAAACCTATATCTACTTATAATTTCACTACTTTGACCACGGGCTCCGCCAGTCCTATTATAAAATAAACTTAGATCTACTTATTTCATTATGTTGACCCCGGGGTCCACCGATCCTTAGTTAAACCTAGATCTACTTATTTCACTACGCTGACTCGCTGACTCCGAGGTTCACACCCTAAAACCTAACATTTTGTTAGGTAGACCCCGGGGTCCACCTATCCTTTTGGCTAGATAGACCCCGTAGTCCGCCTATCCACTTTCTTGATAATAACTGAAAACAATACATGCCAGTTGTCATTTATAGTGAAGAAAAATGAGGGGAAAAAATATAATTAGGTAGACTTTAATTTGTCCAAAAAATTGCAAGTGCAAGTGAAGATCATAAAATATTTTTTTAATTTTCTGGTCACCTTTCCAAGGACCTTAAATTGATTCTACATCACATGTCATGTACGATACGGCTGTGAAGGAAAATGGATGTGAAGAGTTTTAAAGAGATAATAACGTAACTTGTAAAGAAAACAATGCTTTACATTGGTTTGGTTATTTTGACTACATATGTGGCCTAAATAAGGTAATGGAGGGGGGTTTAGCTTATTTAGGCCACAGGTGTGGCCTAAATAAGGTAAGGGAGGGGGGTTTAGCTTATTCAGGCCACAGGTGTGGCCTAAATAAGGTAAAGGAGGGGGGTTTAGCTTATTTAGGCCACCTGTGGCCCAAATAAGGTAAGGGAGGGGGGTTTAGCTTATTTAGGCCATATGTGGCCTAAATAAGGTCACCCTATTTTAAAACGAGTAAATTGCCATCACCCACTCCAAAACTCGGATTTGAACTGAAATAATTTGCTGTTGTACAAGTAGAGTGTTAATTGAGGAAAGGTTTATATTTGCCTTACTGTCAGATTTTTAATATTATATATTGTCGAGCGCTTTAAGCTTGCTGTTGAGTGGGATTTTGTGCTACACAATTGCTGTTAATTGAAATCAATATTATATTATTATTTCGCATACTTCACCTTCATTTGTTACTTGTGCTTTCCCTTTCTTTTTCATGCAGGTGTCTTACGTCCTCTTCGGCCCAATTTAGACGGCGTAAGAAGCGGGTTCGGTCTTGCACGTTAAGGTCTACCACAGGCTGAGAATGATACGGCATACCAGCAGAAAGACCGAGATACTTGATACAAAAGGGAATGAAACTTGAACTTGCTGAATTCGTCAGCGAAGTGCTTACCTGCTTCACTATAGACGCAGGTCGTATTCGTGTTTGGGATTAGGATGAACAATGGAACATTGAGGGAAGTTTTCTTCTTGCTGTTTTCCCTGAACAAATACGATTTGACTTCTGCTGAGGTATACAGATACCTGGTAAAAGAAACTGACCCAAAGCATATAATTGTTCGAGTATATAAAGAGAGAGATAGAGAGAGATAGAGAGAGAAAGAGAGAGAGAGAGAGAGAGAGAGAGAGAGATGGGGGGGGGGGCAGGAAAAAAAAGAGAGAGAGAAAGACCGAGAGAGACAGAGAGAGAACCAAGGAGCATACTGTTGTTATGACCCAAAGGTACAGGTGGAGGTGAATGGGGAAAACAAAAAAGGCCAAGACTCGTCTCAAGGTGAAATAAATCTATTCAGAACCAAAGATATGAACAAGCCCTACAGCGAATCAAGGCGGCAGAAACAAACAACTGTACATAAATTATCTTCCTGATCATTCCTAGGATGCCCGGCATTTTCAGGCTCCCTTTAACCCATTCCCAGACAGTGACCTCCAGAGTAGGAATCACAGCCTACCTTAGCCATGGCAACTTGTCGTACAGATATACATGTATTACCATTAAAGATTTTTGATGTCCGTCTCTAAACGTGTATATGAGTTAACACATATTTTCAGAAGAGAAAAGTTGGGGGGCGGTAATTTCTTTCTTATTATTTGATAATAATAATAATGACAACAATAAATATGATATTAATAGTACTACTGCTACTACTACTACTAACATTGATAACAATAATATACAAGTAATAACAATAATATTGATAGTAATAATAATAATAATAATAATATAATAATAATAATAATAATAATAATAATAATAATAATAATAATAATAATAAAAATTGTAATAACAATAAGAATTGTCACAGAATTTCAATAACGTCCATTCTAATACAAGACAAGTTTATGCCTTTTGCAAAGCTTTACCTTAACATTGGATACAAGTAATGTAACATGCATACATACTGACACGATTTTTCGCTGTCTTTATAGCTGGGTATCTATTCCCATCTGGGTTAAGTGATGAAAATTCATGTAAAATATTTTTCCCAAGGACACAACGTTGTGTTGTTGACAAGATTTGAACCCACGACCTTACGATTGCGAGTCCGAGAGCCTAACCACAAGGCCACCAACGCCAGAATACTGTTGTGAATAACATGATTACATGATTTAAACCAAAAAAAACAAAACAAAAAAAAACGTGTTTGGCCCAATGAGGTGGATAGACAATAAGGGTCAGGAACCAATGATACGTCATACGGAACAAACGATTTTTCCCTCTCACTAAGGCATTGTGTAAAGGGAAAGATATTGGAATCTTAAGAAAAAACCCAACCCATTTGTCAATACTGTCTGCCGAATTTCTCTTTTTATCAAAGCTTTCAGGGCCACTCGTGAATCAACTAAGTACACTCATGGCGATGTTGCAAAGAGGAGCCTGGGATTTTTCCTGCACGGCTTTAGCAACAATTCTTTTAAAAAAATCCAGCAACCCCCTCCCCCCCTGAATAAAAACCCAACCCCACAATAAACCCGTGGGAATACAGCTAAAACAATAGTGTGAAAACAGCGTGATTTTTGTTACTGATTATAAGAAAGCAACAACTACTGCAATTACTACTACTACTACTACTACTACTACTACTACTACTACTACTACTACTACTACTACTACTACTACTACTACTACTACTACTACTACTACAACTACTACTAGTACTAGTACTAGTACTACTACTACTACTACTACTACTACTACTACTACTACTACTACTACTACTACTACTACTACTACTACTACTACCACTACTACTACTACTACTACTACTACTATCACTGCTGCTGCTACTACTACTACTACTACTACTACTACTACTACTACTACTACTACTACTACTACTACTACTACTACTACTACTAGTACTACTACTACTACTAGTACTAGTACTAGTACTATTACTACTACTACTACTACTACTACTACTACTACTACTACTACTACTACTACCACTACTACTACTACTACTACTACTATCACTGCTGCTGCTACTACTACTACTACTACTACTACTACTACTACTACTACTACTACTACTACTACTACTACTACTACTACTACTACTACTACAACTACTACTACTGCAACTACTACTACAACTACTACCAGCAGTGTTACTGCTTGTGGTACAGTTGCCATCACTGCACCCGCTGAAAAACGATGAGAATGCTAATTCAGGCCAATGTATACCATAATATTACACAAAAGCGTACCTACCTGAACTTTAATAAAATTAGAAAAGCCACAAGTCGTCCACACATACTGCTGTTCTCACTATAAAATGTTGCCTATACTTCGGTTTTTACTTAATGTTCTGAAAATCCCAGGGTTTTTAATGCTATTCAGAACACATCTAAGAAAAGAAATATGGAAGGCAAAAAAGCGGATTTAGGAAACGAAAGAAGATTAAGCAGGCACCTAATCAGACGTTAGTGTAAATGCCCAAGGTTAAGATGTTTTCGAAGATCGCTGAAGAAAAAAAAAATAATATTACGACTAATGCAGATTGAGAAATTCTCCGACCTATTAATTAAAAAAGATGGAGTTACCCGAAAGAGGACCGGGGAACAGCGACTATGCTAAGTGAATACCTCGTCTAGACAAAGATAGTACATACAAGATAGTTCACTCCTCTCTTTGAAACGACTAAAAAGTGTACTCAAAATCCGGAGGCGTCCTCTTAGAAAAAGCGCCCACTTTGGGAACAGAGTTACCCTACTTATACTAGTGTGAAAACAATAAAAGTGAAACTAATAAGTTTTGCTAATCCTATTCTTCTGGAGAAAGGGAAGAGAGCTTCAAAACAGAGACCGCAGCGTCATTTGAAGCAATGCGCGGACTTCCGTGGACACTTTTTTGGCTGAGTTTAACTATCTTGTCTGTACGGTACTTGATCTAGATGGTATTGGTCTTGGTATTGACACTTAATGTTTCTGCTGTGTACTTGCAGATCACCAAATATCGTATATAACGAGATTGTTCACTTCAATTTAAAAAGAGTCCTCAAAATCCGTGGCGCCCTCTTCGAAAAAGGCCCCGCTTTGCGAACACGCTAAACCCGGTAAGTTGCCGTCAGCCAGCTTCCACAGGCAACTTCCTGCCATGCAGTGTTTACGATAGAGTCGGCAGTTAGTGTCCCGCAAATTAAAGCCACGCTTGGAAGGAAAAAAAAATAGCCGCTTCAAGGAGGAAGAATCGATTTATTTTGCTGTGGTGGATTTTACAAAACCGATTACTGAAACGGAATTCTCGAAAATAGGGTGTTCACCCAATTCACCTCAATCGTAGCGTGCATGGGGAATGCCATCATTTGATTCCGCAAGTGATGGACAATAAATAGGCCTACCCAGAAATGTGTTGATTACGTACGTATGCAACTACAGACTTTTCAAAATCTGCTTAACCAATGCCTCCTCAAGTGGCACTCGTCTTATGATATCTCGGTTGTGGTAGTTTTTGTACTCTTTGTCATATATCACCGTTCTCCTTTGAACAGCTATGATTTAATAAGCTTCTCTTTGTCCATTCTGACGGGAGTTGACTGCGAATCAAGGGCATTCACTCTGTTGGTATAGTGGGAAATTACTTCCCTTGGACCATCCAGCCATGTGTTTTGTGTGTACACGGCAGAGCAAATTGCTGGCTAACAGTAGCTGGCTTGAGCTGGTGGCCAGCCTGAGCGTGTATCACCAGCTTTCATGGTGGAAAAGAAGATAAGGGCGTGACGACAGATTACAACACAGGAAGCTGCAGCGAGTATCTTGCACGTCTCTGTGATTGGCCCAAATATAGATGACGTATTTCCGCCACCTATTTTTGTCGTCTTCCAGGGTTTCCCCCAAGACTCTTGGGTTTCCCTCGCCAGTAACTTTTACTGTTGACTAGATTCTCGATCTCACCGTGTTTGTTTGCATTTTTTTTTGGTTCGTTTTAATTCATGTTACCTTTTATAAACAACCTCAGCCATTCTTGTTCCATAAATAAACCTTCTCCTCAAAGTTGTACACTCACACACACACACACACACACACACACACACACACACACACACACACACACAAACACACACACACACACACACACACACACACAAACACACACACACACGCACACACATGCACACTCACTCACACACACACACACACAAACACACACACACACACACACACACACACACACACATATACACACACACACACACACACACACACACACACATGCCTGCCGGCACACACAGCCCAAATAGTCGGCGATGAAACCTAGATCTAGAGTGCGCGAAGCGGCAAAGGGTGTCCGCCAAGGTGAGATTTCGTCAAATTACGAGGGAATCCCCGGAAGACGAAAAAATAGAGGGTTGAAATACGTCATCAGTATTGGGACCAATCACAGAGATGTGCTAGGTGCTCGCTGCAGCTTCATGTGATTAACAACTGGCTGCTGACGCGGCTGCTGCCAGTAACTGGCCGGGCTCAGCGTGAACTTACCCTTACCCTACTTGTGTGGGGAAAAAACCCAAAGTGAAACTAACAAATATTTAAACAAATTAATTAGAGATCAGATTTCGGAAGAACGCTTTTTTAAAAAAATGGTTACGCAGACAAAAAAAAATCCTCTTCAAGTGGAAGGGGCTACTGTTTTCGTGGTTTAATTTGGCTTTACCGATCACACCAGATGATGCTTTTAGAGGTACGGGGGAAGCCCGGTGCAACCGTCTTTGACTTTTTCTCTCTTTTTTTTCTTCTTTTAGTCCGGTGTCCTCCTCAGGGTGCCATGCTCCTAATTTCATCTATTTCAAAGAAGGGTTCAGTCTTGAGAACAGGGACAAAACAGGGTTACATACTATATTATGTAATATCTAGAGAAAAAAAAAGATAATGAGAAAGGGGAAAAAACACCTCTGCCTTATTTCAAAGTATTTATTCTTGCAGTAGACACTAATACCCACCTATTTCTTCTTTGAAACATCACCACCACCACTCATAAGCATGTGCGTGCACTCACGTGCGCGCGCGCGCGCAGACACACACATGTACACATATACACGCATACACACTATTACACTCACATAGACACACACACAAAATTTAAAGACACTTGTTATAAAAACAGAATCAAAAAACATTTTTAACGTTCCAACCCATACAGGAAGACTGAAAAAACAGCAACAACAACAACAACAACAACAACAACAGAAAGATCAAGCAAATTTTAGATTAACAAGATACAAGTAGAAGTAATTCCGTAGGTCCGTGGTAGATGTCTGAGATGTAGTGGTTCGCTTGGACACACTGGAGACTCGGGTTCGATCCCCCTTTGCGGAGAATATTGATTTATCGAGCATCTCAGTTTTTCTGCTTGGATGTTGTATTTCTCTCAACCCAGGTTGACCCTCATCAGGTTGATGCCTGCCTCCGAAATGAAATAAACATTGAATCGATCGAGAAGTAAAAACACGTACCTCAACACCTGTAATGTCTGTTTAAGAACATAATTATGTGAACATTTCACCAACAAAAAAATTAATTTAAAAAACCCGGAAAGAATCTCATTTGACCCATCGGTTACCGAAACTAAACACGTCACAGAATAATTTGTAAAGTACTTTTTTCTTCTTTAAATGACTGCATTTAATACTATTTTCTTAATATTATGTCTTTCAAATGTTCTGATCTTTTAAAGTTGAAGTATATTTTTAATTGATATTGAATTACAGTTTTATCACTGTAAGAAAATAGGGTCCAAATGTCCGTCAGTTTCCGAGGAATAGCCCTTTTGCACAGTCGGAAACGGTAACCAAGAATAATCTGAACTCTTTGAGGTTGTGCAGTCTACGACAACACATGCACACAGACTTTGTTTGAACACTGAGTTAGTCATGCAGAATTTTTCAACCAACTCTGTTTCCTTTATCTGAAACTAAAAGACGGACAAATGGCCGTCTCTAAAACTGTACGTCTCCTTTCACCTCCTTTCCAGCTCTTTAGCAATGTTCTGTCGTCTGCTTTCGTCTCCATTGTTGTTGTTGTTGTTGTTGTTGTTGTTGTTTTTGTTGTTGTTGTTGTAGCAATGTGTTACTGTTATTCTTGTGCAACAACGTTGTTGTTTTTTTTATATAAAAAAACAAAAACAACCAAGTTACAGATAAAGGGGATTAACAAATTCATATTTCTTATTTGTATATTATGATGTTTCAAATGCTGCGCAACTTTGCAGATCGGACACATTATATGAGAGTGTCTACCTCGTCCTTAATGTGGGCTCTAAATCACACGGTGAACGTGTTTTCACTGGGGTATAGCCTCTGAAATGTGAGGTTTCGAGGTTAGAAGAGTGCTTAGATGAATACGATATGTAAGCATGCCCTCTTTTCTCAAGTGTGCCAAACATACTTAATCTAAAAGCTCTCCAGAGCAAGAAATAATAATGATTATATATATTATTATGGATATTATGACGCATTCAAGAAAATACTCACAAAAAAAGTGATAATAACACGACAATTACGTTAATGGAGATACAGTTTTAGGGCCCTTAATAAACATTTTTGGCGGGCTTTTCAGATTTCAAAGAAATTTTTAAAAAATATTCCCTTGATCACTCCAGCTACTCGGAATGATAGATAATGGCTACACCGGGGAAAAGCAGCTCCGACGTCATCGTCTGGGGTAATCGAATACATCTAGTATCTAGACAAGGTATGTTATATCAAAGATCGTACATAACAAGATAGTTCACTCAGCCAAAAAAGTGTTCGCGGAAGTCTGCGCATTGGTTCAGATGGCGCTGCAGTTTTTTTTTAAAGCTCTCTTTCGTTTCTCCAGAAGAAGAATAGGGATAGCACTGTTTGGTAGTTTCATTTTTATTGTTTTTCACACAAGTAGAGTAACTCTGATCGCAGAGTTCGCACTTTTTTGAAGAGGGTGCCACCGAATTTTGAGGTCACTTTTTTAATTGGCTCAAAGAGAAAAGTGAACTATCTGGTTATGCACGATCTTTGGTTATATTTCATCTTGAATTTTGCGACTATTTTCATTTATCAGTTTTACTGAATTTATAAACCGCACCCCGCCCCCTCGTTACTTTGATCAATACATCCAAGTCTAGGTATTTGCTTCCCACAGTCGTTATTTACCCGTCCTCCTATGGAAAATAAGTCGCTACCTCAGATTTACAAAGTTCTATCTGCACCTTTTTATGGCTGTTTTGAGTTACTTAGACCTTGAGGTCAGAAACCAAACTTCCTATCTGCCCTGTCAAAAATAGTAACATTATTCGGAATCGTGATCAAGATATTCAAAGGATTACATTCGAAATATCTTGCCAGGATGTGAAACTCAAATCTTTGACGTCAAATTTCTCAAAGCTGGGTACTGAGCCGATAGAACTTTGTAATTCTGAGGTAGCGATTTGTCACGTCACTGTGGCATCAAACGCTAGGGAATTTTCGGGCAAGATAATAATAGGACATTATTGGTACCATCGGAATGGTTAATCATTAGACTTGCTTTAGATTTAAAAACAAAACAAAATAACCCACCCCCTATCTTTCATTGAGGTAGAAATATTTAACTTTACTGTTAAAGTGGACGGGGATTGCTGGGTATTAAAGGCATAATTAGTGAGAAAATTGTGACTTTTAAAGGTTGAGTGCCTTGGAAATTTTAGACTTATATTTCCTGCGCCTACCATCAACTTTTTTTCCTTTTCATTTGAGTCATATCAACACACAGAGGTATCTTTAAACGATGTAAAAGATGTTGAGCCAAAAATAGAAAATTATAAAAAAAAAGATACATATAGAAATTGTCCGACAGGCCCAAAAATGACGATTTTTTTTATTTCGTCATTACGATTAATGACTGATTTCACCACCTTGTCACAACGTAAGCAGCCGCCCATAGACATCATGTTGTGTCACGACGCGATGAAATCAGGCGCTCGTCAAATTTTTGGCATATGGAGTTATTGGTTTTAACTGAAAGTTGATTTATTTGCTTCGCTTTAAATGAAAAACAAATCCATTTATCTTGAAAAGAAGTTGAGATATTTGCGGTTGAAGGAGGTGGGGTCGCCTGATTTCAGAGTAAAATTAGAGAGAAAATGGTCGCCAACGTTTGGTGACTTCCTTAGTTTAAGAGTCCTTGTAAACTGCAAATTTTAAATTGTTGTGCCTTAAAATGCATGCATAAAGGTGTTTTTGGATGGGCATAACAAGGTGTTGAGCCAATCCAAAACAAATTTCCAAAGTGGCCGAAAAATGCTACTTTCTCGGATTTCCTTATTTTGACGAGCGCCTGATTTCACCACGCTTCCTCACAAATCATAAACCACTCTTTGACTTGTTGGTGTCCTTTGTGTCCTGAGCAATAAACATGATTTCATTCCTAGAGGCAACAGCTATCTATCTTTAGGTGCCGTTTAAGCCTGACCATTAGTTTACATCTTTACTACAGCTGTTTGTTTTTTTGGGTTTCTAAATGGAGTTTCAGTTTACTTCTTTTACAAATTGGTCACTTTTAAGGACAAGCGGGCTGACCCAGATTTCGGGGGTTTACAGAAATCTTGACCTACACCAAAAGTGGGCTTTAGCCTACCTATTCGCGAAGTTTGATTTCGTTAGTGTGTATATTTGTTTGCTGAATAAGGGGCAAAAACTTTATAGCATTTTTCGGGATAACCCCCTTGTGCGTAAAAGCGACACATTTTGCTATTTGATGTAAGTCTTTGTTTTACGCCCCTGTGGACGCAATCTGCAGGATTTTTACTGCTTCTCATTGACTCCTCTTACTTCTGTCTTTCAGCCACACCCCTGATCTTATGGTAGGTAAGATCTACACTTAGCCTTCTCGGACAAGGGCAAAAACTATAATAGATCCTGGGAGCAAGTTCAGCACGTTAAATATCTCTTGGTGGTCCGAAATCGATAAGAGTAGTCACCCGGGCAAAATCAAAATTTCCTACCAACTGAAAATGTTTAATGTGTCCCGAACGCTCATATGACCTGATATAGTTGCAAGCGCCGTAAAACACTACCACTTCCCCCTCCTCCCAAAAAGTACAACGTAAAAACCACTATACTATTATAACAACATTTTTCAGTCAGAGAGTGTCAGTAGTGTACTTGGCACAAGGCACAATGGAATCTGATTTCCCGTTGCCACAGAAACTTGACAAAGTCAAAATGCACCCTTTTGGAAAACAAAAGCAGTGAATGACATCATGTCTTTTCGTTTATGTATTTATGAAAATGCTTTCAGGTCAAGAAAAATACTTCATATACAACGGTATATGAACTTTTTTTTTTTCGTTTTTTGTGTGAGCATGTTGGACTGTCGAAGCAGAAAGAGCAAAACATTTCATTTGTATATCACACACCTATGTCGGGCCATTTGCTTTGCGCCTTATGGTTTAGTATTGTATTAGCTGATGCTATAACATTAAAATTTGAGCAGGATGCTATAGTTTCTTTTGTGTTGTTGATTTGAATCATATTCTTTCGTTGACCAACTGTTTTCTGCACTAGGTTCCAACCTTTATTTTTTTTCCTTGTTGCAGCTTCTTGATCTGTATTTTTGGTTGCATGTCCTTGAGAAATGAGTTGTCTAAATTCAATTCAAATTCAAATGTTGAAATAAACAAGGATTATGTACAAGTGTAGGTAAAAGAATGAGCAGCTTTTTTTCTCTTTCCTGAAACATTGTGATTACTGTGCTCAGAACATTTGAAAAGCTGGCCGGTAGGTTGCGCCTTATGATTTACTATAGCACAAGTTAATGCAAAAACAAACTATCCGAAAGTTATAGTTTCTTGTTTGCCATCGATTTAAATGAATTAATTATTTTACCCTTTTCACTCTTTTCCTTCCGTCTTTGTGGGTAGTTGGCGGGTGCTCTGGTGTGGTTTACTTCTTCTTTCTAATCAAACATCTATAGTCTTTATCTCCCCTTTTTCTTTTTTGTGTTTCTTACTCTCTTGTAACTCCGCTCATCTTTGGCACGTATATCACCTTTTTGTGTTGCAAGTGCCGTAAAACTCTTACTAAAACTAAAACTTCTGTCCTTGTGCTTTTGACATTTCTGTTTGGGTTGTTAAGTTCACAGAGGAAGAGCCAGGCCGTGATGAAGCTAGATGTCTGTGTTTGCCCACCACAAGGGTTGCGTGCCGGGAGTTGTTAAGTTTCCGCTGCCAGGGATATGCCAGGGAGCCCGCGAGCCCAGACATCCAGACGTTAAGTAACGGATGAGGTCAAAGTTTTCCAGCCAGGCCACACCAGAAATCCAAATAACACAATTATTGTCTCTACAATCGATTCCATCATATTATTTTATTGTGTGTGTGTGTGTGTGTGTGTGTATGTGTGTGTGTGTGTGTGTGTGTGTGTGTGTGTGTGTGTGTGTGTGTGTGTGTGTGGATGGGAGCGTAAAAGCACTACTACTACTACTACTATTACTACTACTACTATTACTACTACTACTACTACTACTACTACTACTACTACTACTACTACTACTACTACTACTACTACTACTACTACTACTGCTACTACTACTACTACTACTACTACTACTACTTTGATTTAAGCCAACTTGTCCGGGCTTACCAGCCCATTCAACGTACACAAATTCTTTCAAAAATATATACACGTGTACAGAAAATGACAACCAGGGTGTCTACTTACAACACTTGCCTTTGGCAAAAAAACCAAAGAGGGCTGTCGTGGCCTTGAGGTTAAGGTTTGGCCTCTCATTCAAAGGTCCCGTGTTCGAATCCGGGTAGCAATCGAAAAATCTTCTTCTCTAAAATTGTTTCCTTTCACGTCCTTTCCTGCTGCCTTAAAATGTTCTGTCGTCTGCTTTCGTCTCCTGTTTTACCCCAACCCACTCACCTCCTATGCCCTCTCCCCTGGGCTCCTGACTCTTTCTGAAACCTTTCTACTACTACTCCTTGGCTCCTTCTTATTGCTGTCTTTCAGCCACACACCCGATCTTCTGGTAGGAAATAACTACACCAAGCCTTCTCAGACAAGGGCGAAAAATCTGGGAGGACCGATGTGCAAGCTGCACACGGCAACCCCCCCCCCCCCCCCAAAAAAAAAAAACACACACACCTACACAAAAAGGCAAACAGGGTTGCTACTGATCACACTTGCCCTTGGCAAAAGAATCAAACTAATTATTCAGGGAAATGGTTTCGGGTGTAGCGGTTTGGCGCTTCGCCATCTCGTGCAGAAACACGAGTTCTTTTACCCTTCCCAGCTCGGGCTGGTCCTGGCAGACATGGTCGAAGTCCGCCTCCTGAAAGATCCAAATTGTTCGACGAGGACGTAAAAACACGAATCTTTAAAACATTATTTTTTTCTAAGTTGGAGTTTTGTTTTCGTTTTTTTTTGGTTCATATCTTTGTTTGAGGTTTACTCTTTTTTTTCTGGGACGTTTTGTCTTTGGAAGATTATTGACTTGACTGACAAGCGAGACGTCAATATTGGGAATCTGTCAGGCAAATATTAATATATCTCTAAAACGATATTATGGTATTTTCTTCTCTTTGTGTGTGATTTTTTCCATTTATTAATACATTTCTGCTATGAGTTTAAGGTTAATTCGATGCTTCTCCAGTGTATGCATGTTTGGCATGTTTACTAAATGGAAGAAGGAAAGAAGAAAGGAAGAGGGGATGCGGTCACAACGTTTGCACTACCACTGAAAGTAGGTAGTTGGAAGCTTGGGTATTCGTTGACCATTAGCAACTGAATTCTCAGCCCTTTCATCAGGATCGTTTGAAACGGAAATTAAATTACATGTAACTGAGAAATTGCCATAGGAGAGGCTCTAGTAATCACCACCAGAGGGGCACGCTTATATACACACAAAGTCAAGAACGTATTCACAAAAAATGGTTAACGTGAATAATGAGGTGTACAGCACGTTTCTTCTAACCTGAGTAATCAGTAATTAGAAAACCAATACCCGATATTGTATGGACCTGACATGATCCCTTTCTTCTGCAAGAAATAAATAATTAAGAGTTCTAAGTTGTTAATCTAAGACAATTTATTTATTTCCTTATATTACTGAAAAAAAAGGTGAGTAGGGCAACTGAAATCACGATAAACGTCTATAGTTTCCGGCAGGCATCTCTTACTACGGCTTGCAAGCAGATTCACTATTCCCTGGGAGTCAACCGAGAAATTAATCAGAAATGTGGCCCGTTAATTAAAAACCCCCAATAAACAAACTGTCGGTCTTGAAAAAAGATATTGAAATGAATATTTTCCTTTCCAACAGGAAGCACCTAATTAAAAGGGTATCTTATGAAATGCCCTTGAGTGACATAATATGCTATAATGTGAGCCATGTTCTCACTTTTAAGAGTTTGGGTATTTCACCTGATTTCGCCCAAATTAAGACTGTTTTGGCTGGCGAGATGTTCGGCATTGTTTTCTCTCGTCCACAATTTAGACACGCTTGCCCATGACTGGTTTAGAGCTTTTTAAATTGGCTTACAACACTCTAGTTGAATACCCATTTGAATGAAGTCGGTGTGAAGTGTTGGACAAATCTGTCGGGTAAGTTTCATCATCATCATCATCATCATCATCATCATCATCATCATCATCCGGTGCCTTGCCGACTGGCGTGGGCGATCATGGACCACCACTTTACTCTGTCTTGCGTTGCAGCAATAGTGTCTGTTGTTCTTGCTGCTCCTATGGGTAAGTTTACTAACTGTATATTTAGATCTGCTCTTACGGCAACCCGTCACAGACACCTGTACAAATGACCATTTCTCTCTATCCCCCCCCCCCCCCCCTTTTCTTTTTTTTCCCATATGTATTATGACACTCTTCGAGACTCCCACCTGTCTAAGATGGGGACACAAAAGCACGTACTTGTTTTTTTTTTAAATCATGAAAATCCCTTGTATATCTGAACCATTGCTCCATTGAGTCCACAAAGCAGAACTTTAGATACAAGTACAATAAAGAGGGCCACCAATTGTCGAAGAGAACAGTGTCAAATTTATATTCCGTAAAATCCGTCGTATACTAGCTCATGAACGTTTACATCTTCACGGATTCACACAATAGAGAACAACTCTCTGTGGTGCAATATATCTGTATCGGACCCCAAGAGTTTCTGTAAAGAATCTAATCATCACACCACACGAGTCAGCTCTCGAATATATGAAAACAACACGTATTCAAAGAGAGCCGAGGTTGCTGCACTTTGCTCCAGTGTTTTCTCATCTGTTTTTGAATTTTACTGTTGCTATTTAAGAAAATGTTAATATCTTCTTATTCGTGATAGAGTTGTGTATGTAGCAGAGCCAAAATAGCCATGGGATGTTCATCGTACGTTAATTCATTGGAACAAAATAGTAGCTATGATTTTGGGTCTTCTCATTTTCATGGATGGGCTGTTAATGATTTAGATCTGTTGCGTAAGATGATTAAGAGCGGCGGGTGCTGTCATTATTATACACACAACGCCCGTTCTGGTCATTCAACAACGCTTCAAGACTCTCTGTTTTTCTTACACTTTAAATAAGAAGCATTACTTTGTTCTTTGCACCTATACATGCAGTTCTTTTTGGTAAGTGTTTTACAGCACTCGCAAATATATCAGGTCATATGAGTACTCGGGACACATTAAACATTTTCAAGTGGTAGGAAATTTTGAATTTTACCCGGATGGCGGCCGAAGCCTACTCTTATCGATTTTAGGACCACCAAGGGATCTTTAACGTGCGCACGAGATTTTTTAGCCGTTATCCGAAAAGGCTAGGTGTTCGATCTTATCTACCACATGATCAAGGTCGTGGACAAAAGACAGCTGTGAGAAGGAGGTTAGAAGTAGTAGTAGAAAGGCTGCACAAAGAGTCGGGAGCCCAGAGGAGGGGGCAAAGGGGACGGGGGAGGAGGCAGAAAGTTGAGACGAAAGCAGACGACAGTACACTGTTAGTGAGCAGGAAAGGATGTGAAAGGAGAATTTTTTAGAGAAGAAAATGTCCCGTTGCTATCAGGATTCGAACCCAGGACCTATTGAATGAGAGGCAAACACCTTAACCTCTAGACCACGAGAGCATCCATCGGACACTTTAAATAGAAAACATAACTTCCATTCTGTTATCATTATATGAAACCGAAAAAAAGACAAGCAACAGATTCCAATATTGTAATTATGAAATAATATGTAAATTCGTGTTTCTGATTTGTGAATGATGGTTCAAAGTGTGCAACACATTGCCTTTGGTCTGCTGCTGATCGTACATAAGTGTCCACTACGTCCTTAAAGCTTAAATTTTGAGACTTTGATGGGTCGATGTTAGCAACTGAGTAAAGGTCGTGGCGTGGGTGTGAAACACAAGCCAACGGAAGGGAATGCATAGGAGTGACAGATCCTTCTCAATTATTATTGTACTTAAGACATAAGGTCACTGATACATGGGCTTCTATTGTATGCATCAAGTTGGTGATCAAGTCGTGAAGCATGTACATCATGAGATAAAACCCTCCTACTCTTCCCCATTCAACCGAAAAAATTCCGCGGCTGAATTTATAAGAATTTTTTTTTTATAATAGAGGGTTTTACGGCGCTCGCAACTGCATAAGGTCATATGAGCGCGCGGGACACACCTAATACTTTTAGTTAGTAGGAAATTTTTAAATTTTGCCCCGGTGGCGGCCGAAGCCTACTCTTATCGATTTTAGACCTCCAGGGGATCTTTAACGTGCGCAACTTGCACACGGGCCCTCCGAGATTTTTCGCCCTTGTCCGAGAGGGCAAGGAGTAGATCTTTCCTACCAGAAGATCAGGGGTGAGGCAGAAAGACAGCTGTAAGAAGGAGTCAAGGAGTAGCAGTAGAAAGGCTGCAGAAGGAGTCGAGAGCCCAGAGGAGGGGGCAAAGGAGGTGAGGGGGTGGAGGCAGATTGAGGAGACGAAAGCAGACGACAGAATATTGCTAGAGAGCAGGAAAGGAGGGAAAAGGAGACCATTTTAGAGAAGAAAATGTTTCGGTCGCTACCCGGATTCGAACCCGGGACCTTTAAATGGGAGGCCAACAACTTAACCTCTGGGCCACGAGAGCCCCCATTTATACGAGTGTGGGCGTTAGAAAAACCAAACGGATATAAAACAGTGGTTTTATCCTGCGACTGCTGACACCCACTGCAACCAAGAAGAAAAAAACAAAACAAAATAACCAGGAAAAAACAAAACCGACTACTCGAGGTTTAGTATACTATACAGAAGTAATTAGGATACCATATAGCCCTAATGTGTTTCCCGTTCACATTTGCTTGAGGCACGAATCTCAATATTCACCAAGGGGAAAAATGCCGTTGTCGTTTTATCGCATTAGCCTCTGTCTCTCACACTTAAGGGTTTTCCAACTGGGAACGTGGCACGGCAGCTCAGATTTGAGGGATCAGGAGACCTTAGCAGTATAGTGAGTGAGTGGAATTCACGTTAAAAAAATATATACTTAAAAAAAGCCCTCCCCCCAAAAAAAGAAAAAAAAGAAAGGTAAATAATTCAAGTTGGGCCCAGTAGTCAAAAGCAAGTTCCCAGACATCCATTAAAAACGATACATTACAAGTGCCATTCAGCACGGTCGATTACTTCCATTCCCTTTATACCTCCGCCATTAAAACATTAAGAGTGCTTAGAGAACAAGTAGTTTCAAGTCACAGGCCATGGACACAGATTTTCAGACTCGCCCTCATCTATCTATCTATCTATCTATCTATCTATCTATCTATCTATCGATCTATCGATCTATCGATCTATCGATCTATCTATATATGTCTGTGAGCGTCGCTTGTCAGTTTGTCAACATACTTTTATGTCTTCCTAGCAATGACCTATCAATATTGTGAGCTTGAGGGGCCGCCAGTTTTGAAGAAGAGGCATTCCCTCAAACGACCGCAAGAGAGAGATTCTCTTAAATAGCCGTTTCGTGGCCTGTGGTAATGAAGAATAGTACTTTCGTCATCCCCTCCAAAGAAAATAAGAACAGTCAAACAGCAGCAGGGTTTGTGACTTCTAAACTTCATACGCGGTGGTAAAGAGTTCTTTTTAAAGCGGCATAGAGGAAAAAAACCTCCAAACAATAAAACAGAAACATGGGCTGCTGTTTATTTTAGTCATGAAAAGTACATCATCAAAATGACAGTCTTTAAGTGTGAGAAACGAACGTGAAAGACAGACAAAAAAACAAAAAGGGGAACAGCAGGAAAATCGCTGAAACACAATAACAATTTACAAACACCACTTGATCCCGAATTTGTCTACATGATAGGGGGAGACATGAAGCAGGACATACAAGATGCACTCTCCAGGAATCCACTAAGGATTTGCGTTCCTGTAACTGAAAAGCTGCAGAATGCTTATTTTGTGATTATTTTTTTTTAAAGAGAACTTTTTACTGAGCTTTGTTCAAGTTACAAAACCATGTCAGATATTGGAAAGGAGCAAAGTTAATCATAATGAGCACATAATTAATATGTGAAAAGACAAGAAAGTCCCAGCCTTTTTTCTACAATGAGGCCTTGCGTAATGCTACATATATGGCATAGGTATTCGGGAATATGTTTATTTTATCTGCATCTTAATTAATAATAGATATAACGAAGTGTATACAGACTCGGTAGGGGAACTCTTTTGTTATGTCGGAAAGTTTCAGCGCCCAGACCCGGTAGTGTGTGTGTGTATGTATGTGTGTGTGTGTGTGAGAGAGAGAAAGAGAGAGAGAGAGAGCAAGAGAGAGAGCATAGGGAAATGCTAGCAAAATGCATATGACATGCCCCACTTTATAGGAGGGAACGATAGACAGATAGAGTGGGAAATAGGTGCGGAGAAAGAAAGACAGAGACAAACAAAGGAAAAGAGAATGCGAGCGATACACAGAGACAGAGGAGAGAGAGAGAGAGAGAGAGAGAGAGAGAGAGAGAGAGAGAGAGAGAGAGTGAGAAAGAGAGAGAGAGCGTGACTGCTCGATTGAACTTATGACATTGTTCTTTTCTTCAAATTGTGATTCCTCCAACTCCAAAAACGGAGGAAAACGATGGTTCATCGATAAGACATTCGCAATTTTCATTTAGATCTAGATCTAGGCTAAACTCGAAACTAGATCAATGATTTATGCCTGTCTGTCTAGATCTAGACCTAGGCCATATAGATCTGGAAGAACCTAGGTCTACCCTGAGCCAAGAGGGCGCTGAAACTTTCCGAAATCACAAAAGAGTTCGCCTACCGGGTCTGTATACTTTGTGACTTTGTTCCCGGTTACTGGGTCTGTATACACTCCCTCAATATAATATGCATAGCGTAAATCCCCCCTCAAGAGCAAGCTCTATGCGCTTTACAATCTGTACTATTACCTCAGCAGACCTGAGAGCATTCTGAAACAATGTCAACTTCCTGGGAAGCATACAGTGCAAGCAGCGAGTTATGAGGTGACTTTGTAACAACAGCTTCCTACCATGTATAAGGATCCACTTGTCATAATTTCCTTGAAGGCAACATTCTTTAATCATTGCTTAAAGTAGCATTTGTCTCTTTATAAAAATAATAAAGTTACTGAAGAGTTTCCGAAGAAGAGAGAAGCCCGTAAGCTGTACCCTTCCTCAAATGGGAATGACGATTTTAAATGTACACCTTGTGACAAACCTTTTTTTCTGCTAGAATTGGTCTAATTCGCCACAGAAGAAGTCAAAATCCGCTTAACCTTTAATTCTTCTATTCTGTTAAGAAATAATATTCTCCTCAGAGGAGGCACTGGTACTCGTCAGAGATTGAAGGATGGACTGCTATTGTTATTAAAGAGAGTCCCGAAATGATGACTAACTCGTTCAAATATAAACTATTTCAAGTTATTTGTCATGTTCGTCCCTGAAAAAAGTTATTGGTTGAAGGCCACTTTAGTAAACCTGCAATAAAAGTTGGAATCATAGTCTGTCTAACGTTACCAACTTCCTTCTAGAAATGTTGTATTAATATAGTTTAGCTTAACCCCTAGACGTCGTTTACGGATTTAATGGTTGCGCTCTTATATTTCATCTAGGTTTACATCAACGTAGAGGCGTATTAGAAACACAAGGGCAATATTTCTAACTGCACGCTATATCAATTTTGCAGAGATTAAGTTAGTATAATCTAACCTTAAACGCTTGCCATAACTTTTCTGTCTATCACTCGACTCCATGTTTTATCACTTGTCATAGACAAGAAGACAAACATTGAAATAACAAGTAAAAATTTAATTATCTGCATATCGTGACCTGGTCAGCTTATGTGAAACACAAGCCTGCCGAAGGGAATGCTTATCAGTGACGTATCCTGCTAACGGATTAATAGGTAAATGATACATTCTATGCACTACACTGTATTACAATCATGGTTATCTGGGACATTTAGTTACCTAGAATTACAACGTTGTATACCATACCGGAGTTGATTTAACATTGTACTTCCGGTAAAATAAATCCGAACAAGTGAAATATAGGCCTAAGCTGAACTTTCAAACGTGAAATACAAGCACATTTACTTAAATTACTCCACGCACTATTTTCGCCTTCTATCCAACCTTTTGTGAGCATTACATAGATTTGAATCATGATATTCCTAGACTGCAATCTGTGTCATGTCATCCACTCTTTGCCCTCATTAAAAACTTCGTTGCGAAGCATGCTCACCATGGGCACCCAAATGAAGAGCCAAACACATAGTTTAGTCTCCCAGTCTTGCTATCCCTTATAGTCTATAGTCGAGAGTATGTGCAAATCTCTCTACGTTGCACTTACCAAATTGAGTCAAATAATGGGCACCATAATGAACCGGGATTACGCCAGAGTCTGGTGCTGTTACGCTCAGTTCATCTAGTAAGATATTTTTCTCGAACGAAATAACCGTTTGTTCTTATGGGACATCATACTTTTATGTGACTCGTCAGGTTCTGCCAAATCATCCTCTTTCAACTAAATTAGCACAACTGATGTTTGGGAATTTTAAAATTTCGGTCCAGACATTGTAGCAGCACATCAGAAAAAACACAATGGGTGGACAGAGGACACTGGCCACAAAATTGTAGTTTTCAAAACGATACAACACAACTAATATACGGAAACCACTTAGATCTATAGATCTACCTTAGCTTGAATAAATGATCATTAAATATTTACTTGATTTTGCAATTAGGCAGTGACTTTAGCAAATATATAAAAACAACACTGTTTACCTTACTTGTATTGTCTTTTGGATAGTAGTTTACATTAATTCCGTCACTACATATGCTAAACAATCAACTATGGAAATGAAAGAAGATTAAAGTTTAAAGCAACATTTAATGGAAAAATATGATATTACATATTATACAAGTGTGACACTCTTGGTCAATTACGTTTCTGAAAATAATTTAAAAGCTACTTCCCTTGTTAAACTGTCATTCTTGCTTCTCCTTACAAAATCAAGAATACTTGAAATCGAATAGATATAAGTGAATTCTGCAAAAACCTGACCTGATAGACAAAACTAACTACATATTTGCGATCAGCACATTAGTTTCGAAATAGCTTGACAACTTTCGTTGCTAAAAAGACATTTTTTCGTCTTTGACCTGTTTCGTTTGTTTTTGTTGCGAAGTTGAAAATCGAAGGCAAAGTAATCTCTATTCCAACGACAACATGCCATACTAATGCAGTTTCTTTCGACTATTGAATGGTACGTTTTCTCATTAGTTTGCTTATATTTACGTTATTACTGTTTTGTTGGGGGGGGGGTTGGGGGGAGGGGGGAGGGAGACATACGGATAGTACAACATGTACATTAGAGTGGCTAAAAATAAAGGAAAACAATCCAGCTTTTTTTCCAATTGTCATTCTGACTCCGACGTGCATGCCAAGTTTGTTTTCATGTGAGACGCTAGAATGGATCCTATTGTCCAATTGCCTGGTCATTTAAACTTTGTTGGTCCAGTTGTATTTCGCCAGCTGATATCAGTATAGTATAAAAAATATTACACTCGTTATGGTGGTAGACCATGTTTTATCCTACTTGTGAAATTGCTGTAGTAATCACTCGTCATGATCTACCACGACAACTCACGTAATAAATTATTTATATTTGTCCGGTACCTGGTTTTGAGAAATCTAACGTCAATATTTTATTTAGCTTCACAATGTGTCAAGCTTTTTCGAATGCAATTTTTTGAATATCTTGATAACGGCTCCAAATATTCTTACGATTTTTATAGAGAATTTGGTTTCTTGCATCATAGTCTTAGTAACTTAATACAGTAAAAATTTCAGATATAACTTTGAAATTCTGAGATAGCGACTTGCCACAGACAAGACAAACATTGACAAAAAAAAGTGTAAAAAAAATCGGTCATCAGCAGATCGCGACCTGGGCTGCTTCTGTGAAACTCAAGCCAGCGGAAGGGATTACATATCAGTGACAGATCCTGCTCACTTATTATTGTGTTTAAAACATGAAGTCCCTTATAGATGGGTTTCTGTTGTATGCATTAAACTGCTTTATGAGCAAGGTTATCTGTGACATTTCGTTTCGCTAGATTTACAACGATGTATCTGCCCAGTACCTAGTTTTGAGACATTTGAAGTTAAACATTTTCACAACATGGTCAAACTGTTTTGAATGCGATTCCTTAAATATCTTGATAACGACTTCGAAAAAAACTTCGATTTTGATAGAGTTTTTCTACCTCATTGTCTTAGTAATAAAAATAAAACAGCCAAAAAAGTTAGGTAGAACTTTGTAATTCTGAGGTAGCCATTTATCAGAGCAGAAATATCGTTGGCAAACTGTTCAACTGTTCTAAGACCAGGAGGAAAAATTATTGAGGAGAGAGAAACAAAACGTTTCGTTCTTATGCAAACTGTACCTAAGTTATATTTCTTTTTTTGTTGCTTAAAGTTCTTCAACGAGAATTATAACGTTGAAAAAACATTTCTCTAGCTCACAAAATTTATATAACTCACAGGACCCAGATTTATTATCAGTTATCATCTCCCGAACCGGTCTGAAACTACTCTTGGGCGCGGTCTTGCTAGGAACACAAACACGCGTTTATTGAAATACGGCCAAACCTACTCTAACGGCCGCCTGTCCAAGACAACCATCTGTACAAACGACCACTGCCCACTCAACCCCCCTTCGCACTTTTTTGAGGTTTTTGAAAATATTGAAAGGACTATGTCCAAGATGTCCACCTGTCTAAGGAAGCAACTTTTCTCCTCGGCAAGGGACGGTCGTCTTGAATAATTTTGACCGAACTCTGATAACCATTATCCAAATTCCTTCTCGAAATGTTATATTAATATATACAGTTTATCTAAAACCCAATTTGTTCTGGGATTTAAGGTATGTGCTCTTACATTATCTCGTTAGTGTCCACGTAAGGGCATATATTGATGCGAAACGTAAGGGCAATGAAATCTGCCTACACGTTACATAAATGTTCTTTCAGTGGTCGGAATGGTCTGGCCGTATGCACACGAGTTCGAATCCTAGTCCGAACTGGGTTATAATATGTCCCCGGGTATATTATTTAACACTAAATAGACCAGTCAGGAATCAGCCAGTCCTGCAATACTGCCTTCATCGTACATTTGGAGCATCATCAGCACATTCATAATCGTGTCACGACGTGGTGGAATCAGGATCTCGTCAGTTTAGGGGCATACGGAGTTACTAGTATTACCGTAAAGACTTCATTTGCTTTGCTTTTGGTTAAAAAATTGCCCACTCATCTTGAATAGAAATCAAAATATTTGCTATTGAAGGAGGTTGAGGTCGCCTGGTGGGGGGAGGGAGACATACGGATAGTACAACATGTACATTAGAGTGGCTAAAAATAAAGGAAAACAATCCAGCTTTTTTTCCAATTGTCATTCTGACTCCGACGTGCATGCCAAGTTTGTTTTCATGTGAGACGCTAGAATGGATCCTATTGTCCAATTGCCTGGTCATTTAAACTTTGTTGGTCCAGTTGTATTTCGCCAGCTGATATCAGTATAGTATAAAAAATATTACACTCGTTATGGTGGTAGACCATGTTTTATCCTACTTGTGAAATTGCTGTAGTAATCACTCGTCATGATCTACCACGACAACTCACGTA
>NW_004797923.1:190307-193137 GCF_000002075.1 Aplysia californica | reverse complement strand
TATATATATATACATACATATATAAAGGGAGAGAAAGATAGAGAGAAAGAAACATAGACACAGAGACACAGAGTGAAAGACAGAGTAAAAAGGTTGGACTAACTTGAATGCAGCAGTTTTGAAAGCACCGTGTTCAACCAGGCAGGATTGTGTCGTGCGCACACTTCATTAAGTTACATCTTCTGTAATGACTGTCATCTGGCAAGCTGGTCTTCCCGACTGTGCTCTCTATAGAGTTCTGCCTTAAGGAAGCCAGATCTTTGCCGCTCCTTTATCGTTTGTTCTTCGCTCGCTCTCTCTCTCTCTCTCTCTCTCTCTCTCTCTCTCTCTCTCTCTCTCTCTCTCTCTCTCTCTCTCTCTCTCTTACTTCCAATCCCCCTTCCCTCTCTCGGTTAATCTCTCTTTGCTCTCTCTCTCTCTCTCTCTCTCTCTCTTTCTCTCTCTTTCCCTCTCTCTCTTTTCTCTCTCGTTGTCTTTCTCTCTCTTTAACCCTGTCCTCTTACTCTCTATCTCTCTCTGGCTTATCCTCTCACTGTCACTCTCTGTCTTTTTTCTATCTGTCTGTCTGTCACTTTCAGCTTTCTTTTATCTTTCCTTCACACTTGCTCTCGTTCACTCGTTTCCCTCTGCCTTTTCATTCTCTTTTTCTTTCTATCTCTCTCCTTCTTTCTCCTTTTCCTTCTTTTACTCTCATATCCCTATATATTTCTGTCTTTCTTTCTCCCTTTCACCTTTGTTTCTCTCTGTCTCTGTCTATCTCTTTCTTTCGAATTATGCATAACCTACGAAACTCTCTTGTTCTCCTTTATTTTACATTATCTATTTATCTGTCCTCTCTACTGCTATGTTACGCTGTTTATCCATCTATCTATCCAGCTATTCCTCTTTCTCTTTCACTCTGTCATTGCCCTTCCTTTTTTCACACATGCCTGCCTGTCTGTCTGTCTGTCTGTCTGTTTGTCTGTCTGTCTGTTTATCTGTCTTTCTGTAGGTTTGTCTATCTTTATTTTTTGTTTGTTTACCTCTGTTTCTCTCTCCCTGTCTCCATAATTTGTCTTTTCCGTCTCTCTATCTCCATCCCTTTGTCTTTTCCGTCTCTCTATCTCCATCCCTTTGTCTTTTCCGTCTCTCTATCTCCATCCCTTTGTCTTTTCCGTCTCTCTATCTCCATCCCCTTCTCTTTCTATCTCACCATGCTTTCTATTTCTCTCTTTACTCTCCTTTTCTCCCTCAAACAAACAAACGCTCACACACTCAAACACACACGCACACACACAAACACACATACACGCACACACTTTTTCTCTCTCTCCCCCCTATCCCTCTCTCTCCCCCTCTCTGTCTTTCTCTCACACTTTCTATCCCTCCCTCCTTCCCTCCCTCCCTCACCTCTCCTCCGACAATCATACCCTTTTCACGATTCCCAGAATAGCTCTATCCTTAAAGCCCACAGTCTTCTGTGACGTTGCAAATCAGAGCCAAGTACATCTTGGTCCCTCTTTCCCCCCAGCAAAGACGGTAAACTACGTTGCCTATTTGGGTTTGGGATTAACACCGTTCCATCACGCAGTCCAGACGGCCGTATTGACTCATACTTTTTCTTTGTTATTCCTTGTCAAACGTGACGCTCTGCCGTAGATTCATCATTTAAAGTGATGAGGATCAACACCAACAAAGATACACGGACGAATATGTACGCGCACACACGTCACACTCGCAAACACACACATACATAATGTGTATGTGACATATTATATATTACTAGCTGGACCCCCTTTTGATGAAAGGAATGAAGAGCGCATTAACATCAACTAGAAGTCATTGACCTACTATATTTACACTCTACTGGAATGGAGCAATAAATCTTGAGAGATGCAAAAAAATTAGAAGGTCCTGATATAGAGATGTATAGATTGATTCTCTATTCCGCTTTCGGGGTTGTACGCTCCAGAATTTTAAAGGTGTGGAATCAGTAGTGCGTACGATATGTGAACGAAAACCTCACTTGTTTACAATGGCGTCTTAGAAGACGGACTTTCCCAAAATTAGATTTAAACGAAACTAATGAAAAACTGAAAATTAAACTACGGTGACTTCTGACTCCTTAATATAACTGTGCACCCTTTAAATGATTCTCAACCACCGTTATTTTTTTTTTCAAATCCAAAATTTAAGTGGTTCGGAAGTTTTAGGTGGCTAAAGTGACGACTTTCCCAAATATAATATGTTCAGATATATTTTATTGTATCTTATCATATTAAGGCTGTCCGACATTGTCGCCCCAAAGATGATACTAAATTTTATAAATGGAAACGGTCCTTTACAGAAACATAGAATAGTATGAATAGGCATCCATAACTAGAAACATTGTATACTATTATTATGCCATACATTAAAAATACTCATAAATTAAAAACCAAAACCAAAACCAAAAATAATCCAATATACACACAAATAAATGTAAAACGGGAGCGTGGACCCCTCCTCCCCCCCCCCCCCAATAAAAAAAAAAAATTAGATTAAGTAAAAAATTTTCATTAAAATTAAAACAGAAATCTTCGGACAACAGACGTTCAAGAACAGGCTATAATGAGGACTCAAACCTATTTCCTCACGTTTGACGGTCGGTCATTTAGTTCAGAAAGAACTTTTTGTTCTTTTTGTTCTTGTTCTTGTTCTTGTTCTTGTTCTTGTTCTTGTTCTTGTTCTTGTTCTTCGTCTTCTTCTTCTTCTTCACCTTCTTCTTCTTCTTCTTCTTCTTTTTCTTCTTCTTCTTTTTCTTCTTTTTCTTCTTTTTCTTCTTCTTCTTCTTGTTCTTGTTGTTGTTGTT
>NW_004797923.1:177208-187154 GCF_000002075.1 Aplysia californica | reverse complement strand
AGAGAGAGAGAGGGGGGGGGAGAGAAAGACCTAGACACAGAGAGAGAGAGAGAGAGAGAGAGAGAGAGAGAGAGAAAGAGAGAGAGAGAAAGAAGGAGAGAGATAGAGAGAGATTGAGAAACAGAGAGAGAAAGCTCAATATTGACCACTCTACTTTCTACACTCTCAGACATGCGATAATTTATTTGTTTCACGACGAACAACTGAGTCATGTTACATGGTTCAACACGTCAGGGGTGTCTCGTACACGTGATCGTTGCAGGACAATCTGAACTGTCGGTTGAAGAAGAAGAAGAAGAAGTAGAAGAAAAAGAAGAGCAAGAAGAACAAGAAGAAGAAGAACAAGAAGAAGAAGAAGAAGAACAAGAACATGAACATCAACAACAACAACAACAACAACACTAAAACAACAAGAACAAAAATAAAAACTAGAGCAAGAACATAAACACGTAGACAAAGAACAAGAGGAATATAAACAAAAGAAAAGGTTTTTACTGGTCTTTTTAATTCTACATTATTTCTCATTCTCGTAGCAAATGGATATAGCGGCTTTTTCCATGGAGCCCTTCCATTATACTTCGCCCCGTGGGATTCCGTGGGTCTGACAGCATCATGCAATACTTGTATGTGTTCTCGTCAAAACAGTCTGACCCGAGAGGTCGCCAAACTATTGGTTTCATGTTTATGGATAGGGTAGGGGCCATTTGTATCAAAGTAGTGAGTCATTTTCGCAGAATGTTCTTCGTTTTTTAGAGGCGGCATGTCGCCAGAAGGAACATGAGATTACGTTGTGAGTGGCTTCTATATTTCAAAGTTCCTCCTTCTGTATAACATCTATTATAAAGTCTTGGTTTGGTTTTAGTGAGAAGTTTACGGAACCTGTACCACAATACGTAGTATAAATGCCGAAGATTAGAGTTTGTATAAGACACCAACATATACTTAAAAGAAGGAGAAGAGATAAGGGCGGTAGATGTTTGAAAGGAAAGAAAGAGTAAACCACACCAAAGCACCAGTCAACCACCCAAATATTAATATACATTATACAAAATAATAAATAGTATCAGTGTTGTTAATATTGGGTCAAGATGCATGGATCTTAGATATTTTAACAGACGTCTTTGGTGTAGTGGTTAGATGCTTCGCAGACGCACATAGGAGACTTGAGTTCCATTCCCGAGTGAGGAGAACATTTTTTTTTCATCGAGATTCTCAGTCTTTCTGCTGAGATGATACCTCTCTAAATCAGGGCTGGCATGGTCGAAGTCCGGCCTCCTAAATGTTCTAAGTTTTGTTGATGAGGATGTAAAGTCATCTACTAAAAAAAAGAGAGATTTCAGCAGCGTATCGGGAACAAGTCCCAATAGTGCAGACTGAAAAACCCCTCCCCACAAAAAAGCCCAATAAACGTACACTTAGATGACTTCAAAACATTTTCGATCGAAACAGGTGCTTGGGAATTGTAACCTTAAAAAAATGGAGGAAATAACTTGCATTTTAAGAGCAGAAAAAGTGGAAAATCAGCAGAAGTTGAGAAGAGACCGTGCATTCCACGACCCCCCCCCCCCGAGCAAAAAAAAAACCGAAAGCCCATTAAGTACCCTCTTGAAAGGTTAATAGACCACTTAAATTATTCACGGGCTATATAGAGAAGCTAATTAACGAAACATCTCAGAAAATAATTAGGCAAATAAAAATTGTTGAAACCGTTTACCTTAAAAAAAAACTACCCAATAGTTCAAGATTGTGTTAGTACTTATTTTTTCTGGAGATTACTTATGTCAGGAGTTCCTGCTCGAGAGACTTTCAGCTGCCTGAATCTGACGACCATTGCTTAGCCGCGTAGGTTTCAATGCTGCACAACTTTAGTATAAATCGATCCCCCCCCCACCCCCCACCCAAACGTCCTCATCCAAGACACAATGGAAAACAACAACCAAATAATAAAGGAAACAAGCAAACAACGTCCAATAAAATATTGTCAGTGGTGACCACGCCCACAAAAATACAGTGTAAGGTCATGGGACAGATGTTGAACTATCACGAGTTTAGATATCATTAGGTTTATAAACCTCATAAGGTAGCCGATGAACGTTGTTAATAATATTACTGTGAAGAATTTCTCTGAGATTGGAACAAGTTTTGGACCGAAATGTTACTTTACATATCATAGCTAAGAATATCTAGGAATACATTTCAAACAGAATAGCAACATTGAATGATTTTCAATGTTTCCATGGAAACCATGGTCATTTCAAAAAGAAGCAAACAACACGTACAGTAGAAGGCAATGTTTAAGCGACGGGGAAAAACCATTAATAAAACCAATTATGTGCAAAACTGCAATAAAGATGAAACACCCTTTCTATTGCAACACTGTGACGTTATTTAAGAGGCCAAATTTAACATCCATCTTCAATAGATCGAGCTTAACGGGAAGTATTCATGAAAAGATAAATCTGGATTCAAGCCCCACCACCTCCCGTTTCCTTCCTTCCACCAAAATCCTCCGAATCAACGTTGCAGGGAAAGGGTGATCACCCTGAAAATAAATAAATAAAAAGCTTACAAATAGAAGTCAGCGGGCATTAGGATGGCAAAAGAAGTTAATGCTGCACAAAAGTAGTGTAGCGGTTAAGAGTTTTTGTTTCACACATGAGATCCAAATTTGATTCTTTTGTGATCAGAAAGTCTATTTTTTATAATCATGGTCCTTTTGATGAAAAGTTGCATCTCTCAAGGTCTGGTCCTGATAGGCATGGTTAAAGTTCTTCTCCTGAATCTCAATGATTTGAATTGTGCTGATGGTTTCATAATGTCTGAGACTGGTAGGTCAAAGTGGGGACAACTCTATCTTCATCCCCACCTTGATTTACAAGTGCCAAACATAGACCCTAACGAAAAGTCTGGAATGTAAGATAACCAGCTGCGAAATGAGATGTTTAAGCAGAGCCGTTAACAAAACCGGATGGGACATGGTCAGAAACAACAAGATAAGAGAAATTGTGGGAACAACACCTGTCTTCCACTACGTTCAAAGGCAAACAATAAGGTGGTTTGGACATCTCACACGTATGTCAAGGGGCTCTCGTGGCCTAGAGGTTAAGGTGTTGGCCTCTCATTCAAAGGTCCCGGGTTCGAATCCGGGTAGCGACCGAAAAATTTTCTTCTCTAAAATTGTCTCCTTTCACCTCCTTTCCTGCTCTCTAGCAATGTTCTGTTGTCTGCTTTCAATTCCACTTTCTGCCCCCACCCCCTCACCTCCTTTGCCCCCTCCTCTGGGCTCCTGACTCTTTCTGCAGCCTTTCTACTGCTACTCCTTGGCTCCTCCTTACTGCTGTCTTTCTGCCACACGCCTGATCTTCTGGTAGGAAAGATCTACACCTAGCCTTCTCGGAAAAGGGCGAAAAATCTCGGAGGACCCGTGATTAAGTTGCGCACCTTAAAGATCCCTTGGTGGTCTAAAATCGATAAGAGTAGGCTTTGGCCGCCACCCGGGCAAAATTCAAAATTTCCAACCAACTGAAAATATTAAGTGTGTCCCGCGCGCTCATATGACCTATGCAGTTGCGAGCGCCGTAAAACACTTTACAAAAACAAATAAAAACAAAAACGTATGTCACCTCCCAGCTTGCCTGTAAAGCCTACTACAGAAAAGTATCACGGTACAAGGCAAGAGGAAGACCAAGAAAGACCTGGATCCAGGGTGTGAAGGATACCCTGAGAACATACAATATCACACCTAGCCAGGCTATCAGACTTGCAAGAGACATGGAGCTCTTTCTCCCCTCTACGCTCTAGAGGTGCAAGAGGACGGATAAAGTAAAGTAAAGTAAGTAAGGTTTCATAAAACATCTCCTGAAAAAAATTATATGTGAATGTTTATACTTTTACTAAGACATCGATTCAGTGCAGCACTTAAGCTCGCAATGTTGCAATCTCAGTAACAGTTTTCTAGAACTCCAGAACCTTCCGTTCGGAACTTACTTGATCGTCCACACACACCTGGTTTTCTACTCTAGAAAAAGGTCATGTCTGATTCGCCATGACACCGTGCTTGGAAGACGCTTTTAACGAATCTTAAGTATTGGGATGCTTTAGTAGTCTTTAATGCGAATTATATGTTACTAAATTATAGTATTATTGCAATTAATTGTAATTGTCTTTCCTTTACTAAAAACAAACCACCAAAAAAAACCAACCGTTTCCTGTTCTATATGCATAGTGCCGATGTCTGATGTAGCGCTTAGGTACTTCACCATCACACAATTGAGACTTGCGTTCGATTCCTGGATGAGAAAAATTGTCATCGAGTATCTCGGTAGCAATAACAATAATAATAATGATAATACTGATAATAATAATAATAATAATAATAATAATAATAATAATAATATTAATAAATAATAATAATAATAATAATAATAATAATGATAATAATAATAATAATAATAATAGTAATAATAATATAATAATAATAATAATAATAATAATAATAATAATAATAATAATAATAATATAATAATAGTAATAATAGATCGCATTTTTATAGTGCTCTATCCATTACGACAATAAGCTGAGAGCTTTACATTGGTCACATCGTCACTGAGCGTAATTTTTCATTCTTTTTTTCCACACAAGATAAACACATTTCAAATTAATGATAAAAAGAAGAACTTTCTTAACCATAACATGGATAGGATCGGATGAAATACCAAATGTCTCTATCAAATGTTAGTCTAAAATTAACACAATAGAATAATATGTAATGTTATTCAAGGGCATTTCATTTGATAAAAATATCAGATGATTTTGCTGCCCTCTGGGACGGAAATTATTAATTTTAATTTCCAAAACGGACGATTTGTTTTTATTTAGCATCAACTGATCACAGGCTACATTAAACAAAAATAATTTGGGCCTGCCATTAGTTCAGTTGGTATCATGTTGGAGTACGGAGAGAATGGCACTCGTTCGAATCCTTGACTGTAATGTTCTTGAAATGGGGTCACTTTGAGGAGATTTCAAAGCGGTCAACCCACTTCAATCGGTCTTATCAGAGACACATAGAAAAATACTCCCGTGCGGAGCTGACCTTCACAGATGACTCTAAATAGAACACTGCTGTTGGCACCGCTGACCCATCTTCTCCTGAAGCCTCCATTAACTCTGAAGAGGCCATTGACATGGTACTGGATTCAGTAGAAAATTCCACTTATAAATCTGTCCTTTTCCTATCTGATTCTTTGTCTTGTATCACCTCTCTTACAAACTATACACTTTTACACCAAAAGATAGTTAGGTTAGAGCAAAAAACAAAACAAAAACAAAAACTGGAACCAGGAATAGCATCCTGCTCGCATGGTTACCTCGCCATGTGGGCGCGTGAGGAAACGGGCAGGTGGATCTCCTGGCGAAGGAATTCCTGTTCCTTATCCTGCTGGGCTCAACAACAAAAACTCTCCCATGGACTGACTTTGTTTTTAACTCCTTATTCTGATCATTGATCTAAGGCAAACCGTGCTGTGAACTGTTGTGAATACAACCAATTTGTGTTTCGCGCGCTCATATGACCTTATCATGCAGTTGCATGCGCCGTAAAACTCTCTCTAAACTAAACTAAGAGACGGACGTTGAATTTTGAGGTCTCGCCTTTTAAATAACCTGTATTGATAGGGGCGTCAAAAACATTCACTTACACTTTTATTCATTTGTATTTGTTTAGTTGACTCGCAGGCCGGACTGATAAATAGCTACAGAGACAGATCCTGTGTCACATAGTAGGTAGAGGTGGGCAAAATCCGGATAATCTATAAGGATAACCGGATAACTCTCAATGAAACATTATCCGAATTCAGAGTCGTCACCCTCTTTCCTGACTTGTTTGCCGAAGTGGGTGCACCCATTTGTTGAAGTAGTGCTAACCCGTTAGTCAAAAGTGGTTCTAACCCATTTGCCGAAACGGTTTCTATCATATTATTATTTGCCGAAGAGGTGCACTAACATTATCCGGATTTTGCTAAAGCGACTCATTGCCCAGCCCTAACAGTAGGCCCATGTCTGATCCACGTGCTTCGTCGGGACACGTAGAAGAAAAGCGTTCGGTTCCCTCAAGAGACATCAGTCCCACCTTTCTGCTCAGATCCTCTTTACAACTCAACTCAGGCCCGCCCTATGAGGCAGGTTCAAAGCAGCCTCTCTTTCAAAATGTATAAATTTTATCCCTGGAGACATAAAGCAATAATTGCGTGTTATTATCTATTAATCGTTGTAAATGTGTTTTTCCCCAGGTTTTGCGCTTAAGGGCTTTTTTTCAATTTTTTTGTGCCGTCATCATCATCGTCATCGTCATCATCATCATCATCATCATCGTCATCATCATCATCATCATCATCATCATCATCATCATCATCATCATCATCATCATCACCTGCCTTTCTCACCCTGCATCAGGGTATAGATTACCAACAGTTACTTTCCACCTTTCCCTATCCTGGGCAAGCCTCGTGATATTATTATTCCATGTCTTTCCACCTTTTGTTCACTCTTCCCTGTGACTCTTCTTCAGGTTCCATTTCGCTTTCCCTTTGATCTCTTACCCTGCGGATTCCAATAAATAGTCTTCTACTTTGGTATCTCTTAAAGCAACAAAAAAAATAAAATCCAAATAAACCCTGATGTAATTGAACATAGGGGTAAGGTCGAAAGAGAAAATCCCGGGGGGGGGGGGGGGGGGGGGGTGGATGGAAGTTTCTTTGTTTTTTCTTCCTATGCGGTGCGTGGCTTTTGTTCGGCTAATTGGACAGGTGCATCGTTACCCCTGTACCCTCCAATGGCCATTATACAAAATTAGAAGGAAAACTTTCTTTACTTTATACAGATACCTAACTTATTAGATGAAGATAGTCTGCACTTTGAACAGACACAGAAGTAGACTGAGAACAGGCTGCATTTTGAACAGACACAGAAGTAGAATGAGAACAGGCTGCACTTTGAACAGACACAGAAGTAGACTGAGAACAGGCTGCACTTTAAACAGACACAGAAGTAGACTGAGAACAGGCTGCACTTTGAACAGACACAGAAGTAGAATGAGAACAGGCTGCACTTTGAACAGACACAGAAGTAGAATGAGAACAGGCTGCACTTTGAACAGACACAGAAGTAGACTGAGAACAGGCTGCACTTTAAACAGACACAGAAGTAGACTGAGAACAGGCTGCACTTTGAACAGACACAGAAGTAGAATGAGAACAGGCTGCACTTTGAACAGACACAGAAGTAGAATGAGAACAGGCTGCACTTTAATGAGTCACAGAATTAGAATGAAAACAGATGACTTACTTGGTACTAATTTAGTTTAGTGCATATTCCTTAAACTCTGGAAAAGACGTCACTTTTTCGATGTTCCTGCGTTCTTTCTCTTAAATCTCTCCATTATCGTTGATACAAAATCTCGAATTACCTAGTTTTTTGCTTTGGTTGTAGTGTTACGAAAAGAGTCATATAATTTCAAGTCAGCATTTGAGGCTTATATAATTATAATTATAATGATGATAATAATAATAATACTAATAATAATAATAATAATAATAATAATAATAATAATAATAATAATAATAATAATAATAATGATAATATGTCCTTGTCAAATTAACTGCATATTAGCTATACTATGATAATCCAATTTACAGCCTTCGAAATCTCATTTTCATACCTTGACCTCATGTTCATATCATTATCAATATAAATACCTCTGCTTTTTGGTTAGTTTCACCAACATTTAAAGTAAGAAAATAGTATAATAAAACGTAAGAGCCAGGCGTGGTGATATTGTCATTGATTTATTAATGTTAATATAGTCTGCACAGGATGTGGAGGATTTGGGGATTTCTTAAAGAATTTGTTTTGTTTTTTTCATTAAAGTGTTATGGTGTTTGGTTTCGAATTCGGGGTAAAATAATAGATGCTCATGGCCAATAACCCCCCCCCCCCCAAAAAAAAAAAACAACAACAAAAAAACAAACAAACAAAAAAAACAACAACATAAAACCAAAAAAAACAACAACCGATCAATATAATAAGCATAGGAAGCGAAACAAAATTCTTGAATTATTTAAAGATATGACCCATTTTGTAACACGGAGGTAAAAACAAAAAATTGGAGGAAAATCAAATTTCTTGCACATTTTAAAACTTAACTTTGGTGAAATACATCTAGCAATAATGACTAACAATACTTATTAGACGTAACAGATTTTAAAATCATTTCAATATGCTAATAAGAAATGTTAAACGTGTGTTTTCTGATGGAATTAAATTTTTGACCAGGTATGACTTTTAAGGCCTTTTCACCCCGCTGCTAAAAATAACTTTGCCGATATCTGGCACCTTTCTCCAGACCCGTTCACAATTTATGATTAGGACCCGCGCCCGGCCTTATAAGATCAGCCACCCTTTCGGGGATTTTTGAAGGTTTTGATGATTCAGGGCCAGACCGCGAGCCAGACTCCATTGTGTGTGGGGCTCTATACAATTATAGATTCATCTTGGTCTAAGCGACTTCGTGGAACGCTTTAAGAAGGTAAAGAATGGGAAGCTGGTTGCAAAGTTTTTTGTAAAGATACTTTTTGTTTTAGTGTAGGTGATTTTACACCTACATTACATCAAACAATTTAGATATTTTGGAAAGCGTTCTTTCGACTCTGCCTGTGGTGTCAGGGCCAACCCGTGCTGAAAGGGATACTTAAACCCAGCAAAGAGTTCGAGAGACGTGGCAACAATTCTACTCACCTTGGAATCGAAGTTGGGTCTTCTGAGTGTGAAAGTTGAGCACCTAACCACTACACTATAGACGTCGATATCCGGGGTACAGGATCGAAAAAATGTAGTCGACTGACGTAATATAGACATACTTTTGCCAGAAAAACCAATGCTGGATGTTTATCCAATTAGCTTTTCGTATTCTACTAATTGGAGAGAAAAACACCTCCCAAAAAGCATAATATTGTCTGCTACGTAATCTCATAACAAGCTTTTACATCGCCCGCAATGCTTTTACGTCATCGATCAATTAACAAATTTAATATCTGGCGTATGTCAGTTAACTAGTTTTGTTTACACGGACCAGCAGAATCTCCCTGGGCGCTAAAGCAATCAAAGTTAAAGGTGTCAGGTAAGAAACGAGACACGTCCCATCAAACCTGCCATGACTTGAGAGTAATTTTTCTCTTTATTTCTGATGGATTTGGCACTCCTAAAACTACATGTGTGTTGAAAGTGACGCAAAAAACTTACAAAAAATAATTACTTTGCTTTCTCTTACTTTGATTTGTGTTTTTTTGACAAAAATAGACTATGTGTATTATTTTGTTCGTATTTTACTCTATCAGTTTCATAGGGCTATCCTACAGGAACTGTTTGACGGTTCAATTCAAGAAATTTGTAAGTCATATTTTTTAAATCGACTTTTTGCTTTCCCGTTGTCGCAGATATTTCCTCATCACATTTTGTTGTTGTTGTGTGAGGATAGGATTGTAACCGAGTTATTCACAGTCCGATCCACGAGTCAAAAAGATCTTTGACTTAGGAAGATCTGTGGCCATGGACAAGCAAAAAAAGTCTATTTTAGAAAAATGGGGCAAACGGGTTTCTTGAAATGAACCGTCGCTGAATTTTTAAAAAAGGACTAACTTACGCTGTTTTTCCCTTGACAATATTTGACTCGTAGCTACAGTAAAAAGTTGTGTCAGTAATCTTTGTGGGAGTGAGAATGTTTATCCACACACACACACACACACAAACACACACACACACACACACACACACACAAACACACACACACACACACACACACACACAAACTCACACACGAACTTTCATATTCACTCACAAGCAACCTCACTAACAGACTCTCTCTCTCTCTCTCTCTCTCTCTCTCTCTTTA
>NW_004797923.1:174097-176044 GCF_000002075.1 Aplysia californica | reverse complement strand
TCTCTCTCTCTCTCTCCCCTAACACACAGACACACAACCACACACAAACATACATTACAACCAAATACAAAGACTTCAAGAACCCCTCCCAGGTTCCTCAAAGACCCCCCCCCCTCTTAATGTATCACAAGTCTGACACCGACGCCATGATTAATTAACACCGCATCGTTGTTCTCATTCAGGATTACTCTATTCTAGATCTGAGCCACCCCTTTGTATCTGGACTAAAAATCTATGTCTGAAGATTCTTCAATAACGTTGTTCCACAGTATTGTTGGCCAGATTACAAGTACAGTTAATTAAAACTTTCCATCCGAGATCGTTGTCCTTCTTACCCTTTTAACTGACATTATTTAAAATATGAGTGCAGTTTGTTTTCTCTCTTTACCAGACCAGTTTCCTCACTGAGACCTGCCCTTTTTGGCTGACATTATTAAAAATATGAGTACAGTTAACACTTTTCCTTCCAGATCATTTTCATTTTCTCTATTTGTTTAACTGCCTTTATTAGATAATTTTAATCTCTCCTGTTTTGCTCCAGGGGCAAAGTGGATGGACATTAGTGAACTGTTTATTAAACAATATAACAATAAAGTTGCCCAAAACAGAGTTTTGTATAACTGTGACAACAAGACTCTTTTAAAATGTTGACAATAATGATATATAATAATAAATAGAATTCGTATAGCTCAACAGCAAGCTCTATGCGCGTTACAACTTATAGTATTACTCCAGCAGATCCTAGAACACTCAGAAATTTTAATATTCTCTACTTCCCAGGAAGCACACACTTCAAGCAGCCGATTATGCGTTTAACCATTAACAAACTGACACGATCTTTATTTTGCTGTCTTTAGCCGGGTACTTATTCCCGCTTGGGTAAAGTGAAGAATATTCGGGTAAAGTGTCTTTCGCAGGGACGCAAGTCGGTGTACGACGAATTCAAACCTATGAGGTTTCGGTTGCTATCCCAACAGTGTTAACCACTAGACCATCGACACAACCCATTTGAACAAATCTACGGAGCAGTAACATGCGGATTATAGTAGAGGGTGAAATAATTAATGATTAGGTAGTGTGTTTGCTTGTAGTTATTGTTTTGTTTATATTTTATAAAGAAATTAATGTTTACTGGCTCCTAAATTGCTATTATTGTGCACGCCAAAGAATCAGAACACCACCAGGAGAAAAATAAGACAGGCTATTAAGTCTTCTACAAGTAAGGCGATTATAGTTGTTGTAGCAATTTATGTTATTTTTCACAAGAAATTCAAATGCGAATATAATCCGTACAGCTGTGCTTATTGCTGCAATTCCAGTCGTTGACAACATTGTACTCGTTGATCAAACAAAATGGATTGATCGGCCAAAATAGGCGAACAACAAAAAACACGAGATGGAGATTTAACAGCAGGACCAACAATGTGCTAATAGTTTACTTGTGCTTTATATAGGCTGTTCGATCACAGTTGAACTATTTGCATATCAGACGAATCTCCTATGTAATGTTCGAATTCGAGTACGATACGACTGTACTACAAAGGAAAAAAGCCGAGAGCAGAAAGATCACGATGGCTCAGTCACTTGGCGTTTTGTGCAAATGTCGCCCGCTCCACAGTCAATCATACCACTAAGCGAGTCTTTGCCATGCAAGCGCATATTGCGGTGAGAAAGACTGATGCGTTGTTGAAAAAAGACAGATAGTGCCGGATTGAGAAATGTCAGCCGAAAATAAAAAAATCGTTCGAAAAGGACGTCCATACATAATTCAGATGACCGAATCACGTGCTCAGAACGTATTGGGAAGGGGAAAATTGCGAGCATGGAAGCGGTGACAATAGTGTAGTTTATGGGAGGGGCTAGGTTGGTAGGTAGGAGGAAACAGGACATACTTAAAGAGGACCAGGCGGGCGGGGTAGGGTTGGGCGGAGGTGGGATGTGTGAATG
>NW_004797923.1:172746-173997 GCF_000002075.1 Aplysia californica | reverse complement strand
AGGAGATGAATGGGACATCTGCAGATTGAACGATTTCTGAGGAACTGAGTCAAGGACACATTTAAGAAAATAGTGGAGGTCTTTTTTGAAAGGGGGAGGTGAATTTTTTTTTTTTTTTGGTGGGGGGCAGGGGAGGGGGAGGGGACTACTTATTCCCCGTAGTCGCCTCAAACGCAAAGAAATGAGAACTGTTACCGGTTGTCTGAATACTTACTATGATGAACTGTTTCGTTGTAAAAACAATGAAGAAAAAGAACAACACGACCTTTGGACGATGGTTGTTTGAAAAGTGAGGTGAAAATAGCCATAGATGCAATTTTTACAATTTTATCGAAATAAACGTTTCATATCGGTTGCTTACATATTAATGAGCTCGTTTTCTGTGTATTCACACTTAAAATCGAAGCGTTTTGTTCTGCGATATTTGAGGGAATAGATGCCCATCATGAAGAGATCACAGCAAAATTTTCTCTGACAACTTTTCTTTTCGTTGGTTAAATCTTAGTCTCCGTCAAAATTGTTTCCAGCTAAGTGTCTTTTAAAACGTCCAAAAAGTTAGTAGCCAGAAGGGGCCAGATCAGAACAATGTAGATGTTGCAGCAAAACCTCTCAGCTATACTTTTTAATTCGCTCTTCGCTCATGTTATTTTTTGTGGTATGTGGAGCGATGTCTATCATGCTGCGCAATGACACCCTCTCTTACTCGTCTCGGTCTCTGTTATCGTACACCTTCTGTCAGTTTGCGGAGTTCTTCACAAATGCAGGCAACGTTTAACAGATTTACCTCGAGATAGAAATCCTTTTAGCAGAATTCGTTTTGCATCCAAGACCACCTTTGTCATCAATTTTCGCTCTGCAGGCTGCATTTTGATCTTTTGGACTGGAGGTGATGATGAGTGTTACCATGTCACGGAGTTCATCTTAGTTTCTGGTTTCATGTGATGAACCCATGTTTAACTGCCTACGATTATTCATTCGAGAAAATTTTTCTTACCGCTAAGTAAGCCATCGCCTGGCATAACCACGTAGGTACAACCAGGCGTGCACAATTAAAAAAAGACTCTTTTTCTTCTTCTTGGTCTTCGCGTTCTTGTTCTTGTTCTTGTTCTTGTTCTTGTTCTTGTTCTTGTTCTTGTTCTTCTTGTTCTTCTCCTTTTTCTTCTTCTTCTTCTTCTTCTTCTTCTTCTTCTTCTTCTTCTTCTTCTTCTTCTTCTTCTTCTTCTTCTTCTTCTTCTTCTTCTTCTTCTTCTT
>NW_004797923.1:170720-172044 GCF_000002075.1 Aplysia californica | reverse complement strand
TATCTATCTATCTATCTATCTATCTATCTATCTATCTATCTATCCGTCTATCTATCTATCTATCTGTCTGTCTTGTGGTTAGGCCTTTGGGGTTACAGCTCTAAAGTCGTTGGTTCAACGCGAGATTAAATTCGTGTAAAATGCCTTTACTAGGGTCAGAACATCGGTCCCCTCATGAAATTCCTGTAAAGTGTCTTTCCTGAGGAAACAGCGTGGGAACAAGCTTATCCTCGAATCCCCTAATCTGCAATCTCAGGAAAACTGGTCTAGCAGCCCAACAACTGGGCTGCCAACGCCACCACACACCACTCTCTATTTACAGACAGTCTCTCAAAGTTCACTAAGAAAAGGTGACCCAATTATTTGTAAATTAGGAAAAGAGAAGTCAATTACACATAGTGTCAAGGTTCTCTTTTTGCCAACCAAAGGGCGAGCACTCGCATTACCTTCTGACGTCATGTACACACGCCAGAGGAGAAATTATGGAGCCGACAATAAATGAAGGGTTACGTGTCAAAACACACTATCCATTTATTACAAAACTGAAACATAACGTTTTGAAATGTATACGTTTTTTGCCCCCCAATCAACACAATTTAGATAATTCCAAACTTGCCTGCCAAGACCAACACGGGCCGTGAGATGTACATCCCAGGAGAATGACCGAGATACTCGATAACAATGTTCTCCCAAATCGGGAATCAAACTGAGCTGTCATGAGTACGACAGTGAAGAGCCTTACTGCTACATCACAGACGCTGGTTTACAAAATTGTAACCAAAAAAAAAGAGAAAAAAATACCCCAGAAAGGAAAAATAAATAACAAAATAAAATAAAAACGTGAAAACGTTTTCTTTGGAAACAAATGTATAAAAAAAGCAATTTTATCATACTGAATATCGAAGGATGCAGTGCAGTTTGAGCAGAAAGATAATTATTCAAATATTAACCACGACAATCCTTATCATAAGGTTTAGGAGTTTGCAAGGTTTTCCGGTAATGCCCTGATTTGAGGTATAATGCCTTTTTAAAATGAACCTTAATTTTCTTTTCCTATTTTCAGCATCATTCTGCTATTTGTGCACTGAGATTTTAGTAAAATCTGTAAAATTGAAATTAGAATGGTTTGGATATGCATGTCAGTACAGAATCGCTTCAAAATATGCGGCATGTATTTATAATTTCAGGGACACAATAGAAAACATTACGGTGTGTGGGAGCCTTGGTGTAACTGCTCACACTGACTGATAATTACCATAGTATTTCTACAACTCAAAAACAACATGTTTCTGCCTAACAGATATCCATGGAAAAACCTATCTCC
>NW_004797923.1:143719-170021 GCF_000002075.1 Aplysia californica | reverse complement strand
TCTCTCTCTCTCTCTCTCTCTCTCTCTCTCTCTCTCTCTCTCGGCTAAAATAAATTAATTGTAGTAACACAAGATAAATCCAATCACTACCCGAGATGATCAGTAAGTAGGCCTAGCAGCCTTGCATTGTAACCAATGTAAACTACCGCTCGCTCAGCGAATCAATCACAAGTAAACATATTTGGGGTCCACCTAGACACCATGACTACGTAGACCCCAATCGGGGAGTACGTAGACACTTCCAAGAAAAAGACCAAGAGTTATGTCAGGAAAACATCAACGAAGATCAAACGAGAGCCCCCTCCTGCTGCATCAAAAGATGATAGAGCTGGTGAGACAGCAAGTTAATGCATAAATAAGTGCATGTGAGGTTAAATTTGTCCAGGATGACGGTTGAAAGCTAAAAGTTTCATATTTAATTGCTTAAGCTTCACTAGGCATGCTGTAGTACCGTTTAAACAATCAAAGAGTCTACCGAACATCTATTATCTATTTGTGGTGGCCGAATTTTGCTATTCAAAAGGCTTTTTAATGGCTGCATCGATTGACATGCGGTTTTCGCCAAAATATTCTTTAAAGTATTCTCCAGAGCATGACGCCCTTGGTTTTTTTCCGTTTTGAGACAGTTTTGCTGCAAAAAGTTAAATTTCTTTATTTCGCCGATCGCTTTTGTAGGCCGACGCTTCTGTCTCGGTAATTTTAGAAAATATTTCGAGAGGCGCATTTTGTTTTGAGAGTGTAGATCTAGACCTTATAATTTTGCGCATCTCTCAAGATTTTTGCCCCATTCCAGTAGAGTTTAAATATAGTAGGCCAATGACTTTTAGTTGATATTAAAGCACCGATCATTCCTTTCATCGAAAGGGAGCCCAGCTAGTCCTTTATAAAAATACATCCGACGACAGCTATTTTGAACTACCTGGGCGATGTTAATTAATGTGTTCGACACTTCCGTATTTCGAGCAATCGATTTAAAGGCAAAAAAGAGAGATTTTGAAGAAAATCAAGATGTTCAGTAAAAGTGAGATTGTAGTTATGGGAGCTCAAGGCTCAGCCCAGTCAGACGTTCTGTATACAAAGTTCCAGGAGAAGCATACTTTGAACGAATGTTCCCTCTCCTTACTTGGTTCGAACAACCGTATATATAAATATATATATAAATTATATATTATATGTATGTATGTATGTATGTATGTATGTACGTACGTACGTACGTACGTGTATGTATGTATGTATGTATGTATGTATGTATGTATGTGTGTATGTATGTATGTATGTATGTATGTATGTATGTATGTATGTATGCATGCATGCATGCATGCATGTACGTATGTGCGTATGTATGTATTTATGTATGTATGTGTGTATGTATGTATGTATGTATGAATGTATGTATGTATGTATGTATGTATGTATGTATGTATGTATGTATGTATGTATGTATCTATCCATCTATCTATCTATCTATCTATCTATCTATCTATCTATGTATCTATCTATCTATCTATCTATCTATCTATCTATCTATCTATTTATCTGTCTGTCTGTCTATCTACCTATATATACTATATTATATAATATTAGGAAAGCTAGCCTGTTGAGCCCTAGCCTTCTGAAACAACTAAACCCCAGCACGTATGTCGTACATTCCTGGCGAAATACTCTTCTTTGAGGAACGGGTTGCTCAGTTGGTATCACTTTGAAGTGCAGTGAGAATATCTATGGTTCAAGTCCTCAACGGTATATGTTTGGTGAAATGGTGAAATGGTACAAATAGACGCCCGAGGAATGGTCACTCAGAATTGACCTTTAAAAAATCAGGCTTGGGAAATTATGTGATATCAAAGAAACGTGTGTTCGCGTCTATATTGAGATGCACAAACATTGGTGGTCAACTTTGGGGGAATAAACATGTTTTAAATGTCAGATGAAAAGAAAGTGTTGCTGTCTCCATAATGAACAGCATCCTCTGATGATTGTTTATAAGCAGATTGTAAAACAGAGTTACAACAAATATCACCGTAAACATGAATTTATCATTACATGAGCTCATTTTTGTTGAAAACGGAACTGACAAATGTGTACGAAAAACAGAATTGTGCTTCTATTTGAAAGTACCTCCAAAACAGCTCATCTTTGTAACCTTGATTGTTGAGAACTTTTCCATCTAAATTTTTACAGAAAAAAAAAAAGTTAATTCAAGAGATTTTAAACAAAGCCTTACTAGATCTATCTGTCGTCGTACTTTACAGAATGCGACTTGTCAAGCTGCAGTTACGTCTACTAAAGCGTCCTACATAGGCTAGAAGTAAGGCAACATAGAAGCGAACTACATTTGAAAAGCACTAACAAGTTCATATACGTCTACGTAACAATGAATAGATTAGCCCTCTTATGATCTTAGGCAGTTGCGAGCGCCGTAAAACCTCAACTAAATGAAGAGATTAAGAGTTGTTGAATGACCTGAAAGTGTGTACTCCATCAGGTAAAAGGTGTGTTAGACGTACATCACCCTGTTATACCCGGTGCCCTTTGGTACGATCGGTTCGGTTCGGTTCAGTTCGGTTTAGTCGTCTGACTAGCCTTGTATTCCTCCATGGAGGGAGAAAAGCTCTATCATGGCACAAACCAAACGAAACCGAGGATGAATTTCAAAAGCAAACGCTTTTGTTTCCAAGACCGTGAGTCGGGTGATCGGTTTGAGGTAGGAATCCATTTATAGTGTGTACTGAAGTCGTCAGAAACTTACTTCCATACCAATGTGCACTAGTGTTTGCAGTGAACCGATTCGGTGCATCGCCGTCCCAGGCAGAAAATCCGAGTTTGAATCCCAAGAGGGGAGACCTTTTTATTGTGTTTCTCGGTATTTCTTTTGGGATAGTGTATCCCTTTCAGCCTGGGATGGTCCGGACAAGCAGGGTATAAGCTAGCCTCCTAAATGACCTAAACGGTGTCGATGAGGGCAGAAAAACACCTACATTAAAGACGTCTCATGGGTAAACAATAAAAGGTATCGCCAAGTTCAAAAGTACAGGATTATCCCAAAGCGCTAATGTCGTGTGAAGCAAACAGATTGCGTTTCGATTCTCTTGGGAAAGAATGACCCCTTTTTCATAAATAGACTGCCCCATTGTCCTACTTTTTGTTTTGTTGTGTTGTGTCCTTGCTATTTAACTATACAACTCGACCTAGAATCAAACTGGTTCAACAAACTAGTAAGACTAAAACAACTGATCTCTAACTTTTTCAAACACAATTTTCGTTGAGATAACTATTACATAATGAGCACAACTATCCATCTTTTCATTGTGGGTTCTCACTATAAAGGTCCAATTACCATGATTTGTCTCATTTTGCTTAATTCCAAGCCCCTAGCTGATGGTTTTATTAAGGGAGCTAGCTCTCCCCAAAGCATCCCCTTAAAAGATAAAATAAAATAAGATAAAATAAAATAAAAATTGCATTTTAAAAATATAATAAATGTTTTCAGAGAAAAAAAAAGACTCAATCAAATTGCCTAACAGGCAGAAAAATATTGGATTATTCGATTTCATTATCTTGGCATATGCCTGATTTCACGACGATGTCTCATGAATAATACCAAAAGAGATATAATGAAACTGCCCATTATACGGAACAAAGACAAATCCGAATCGAGAGCAGTAAAAAATGATGAGAAGAAATGGCATAATATTTTCCCAAAATAGTATATTTGAATTTGAGTTAAAAGAGACACAGTGAAACAAACAAAACCCCACCCCTCAAATATTTAATTAGAAAAAATAATAAACAGGCTGAACGACATAACCAAAATGACATTAGGAGGATTACGGCAGCTGGGAGCAGTTGTGGCTCTCTCAAAAGCAAAAATATTAAATACGGAAAACAATTAATGCTAGTGACATACATCTTTGAAACAATAAAGTGCTTCGAAAAAAACGCTTGGCCTCCTAAATGATCGAAATTGCGTCGGTGGGTGTGTAAAAACACATACATTGAAAAGGAAAAAGAAGAAGAGGCAGGTTGATAATATTCTGACAGGGTGTATGTGGTTTTGGCTGGGGTAGCATGAGCTGTTTTATTTTCTTTACGCAGGCGTTGTTACGCGGTCATTGACACAGTTATTTTAATTAAGGAGGCGGGCTTCGACTCTACTATTTGTCAGGGTCAACCCGGGCTGACAGGATACAACGTTCCAGCAGAAATACCTAGGTCATCGTCAGTGGCTTTCTCACCCTGCTCCAGGGTATAGGCCATGGACAAACACTTTCCACCTTTCTCTCTCAAGGGCTAGCCTCTTGATGTTATTCCATAATACAAATTCTCCACTCTTGTGAATTGAACTGTGGTCTTCTGTGATTGACGGCGAGCCGCCTAGCCGCTACACCACAGACCCCGGCCGGTCAGCAGTCTTTGTATTATTGTTTCAATATAATATGTGTAAAAACGGCAATTCCAGGGTGGGTCAAACAGACAAAGAGAGGATAACTGATAACTAATAGACACAATCTAGATAGATAGATAGATAGATAGATAGATAGATAGATAGATAGATAGATAGATAGATAGATAGATAGATAGATAGATAAATAGACATAGGCTGGTAAATGGATAGATAGCTAGAAAGATGGATTGGTAGAAATCATAACTTAAAAAACATTGAACTATCTGGACAGTAACAATAGAAGAAATGAAAGTAAACGACAACAGGACTGGAGATAAAACAAGATAGACTGATGAATATTCAAATACACGCGCAATGGAATCCCAGTTCGATGAGCTAAAGTCTGAGACTCTCAATCCGACTGAGTAATTAGGGCAGAGACGGCTGGCCATGTTAACCAAGTCTCGGACCCACTGGCAGCAGAATGATCTACTCTAGAGCTACCTTCGTGGGTTCCTGGCGGGTGTTCTGGTGTGGTGCACTTCTTCTTTTCTATAAAACATAATTTTTTGGTTGTTACTCTCTCGCAGTATATTAATTAATCCTTGGCACTTATACAAGTTAATTGTTTTGTAAATGCCGTAAGACTCTTATCAAACTAAAAACGAAATTAAATGCATTGGGTACATGTGTGTTTAGTGGAATGGAAATAAGATAATAGAAGAAAGTCACTATTACCCTAGCATGTAAGTTAACGATAATATGAGATAAGATAAGATAAGATAAGATTACATTTAATTAATCTCCATAAAGAGAAATTAACTGCACCATGGTAAATACATACATACATACATACACGCATACACATACACACAAACACACACACACACACACACACACACACACACACACACACACACACACACACACACAGATACACTCACGTATTATGTTCATTTATCCGATCCAGTCTATTGACGTACTGTGCGATAAACTGATAATGCGTCTGTCTGTCTGTCTGTCTGTCTGTCTGTCTGTCTGTCTGTCTGTCTGTCTGTCTCTCTGACTGTCTCTCTCTCAGGCACATACACACACACACACACACACGCACACATACACACACACATACACACACACTCACACACACACACACACACACATACACACACATGCACGCATGCATGTACACAGCGGCGTACAAGAATAGTCATTGTCATTGGATCGTCATACAATCATATTATTCTAGCACACCTGATAATGACTCAATAGATCATAATGATGATGGTATAAATGAAATTTCATACCTCTTGTTTCTTGATTTACTTCTTTAAAGTAAATCTTTAAAGTACATTTTCTTTAAAGTACGTCCGATAGATGTCTGATATTTTGAAAGTACATGTATTCGGTGTCAGTTCACTACCCTGCATCTACAAAGTTCTATCTACTTAGTACCACGTTTTGACGTTAAAAGTTTTGAGTTTCACAACATGTTAGGCTTTTAAAAAAATGCAATTCTTTGAATAATATGTTGATAACGATTCCGAATAATCTTACGATTTTGATAACACAGATAGAATATGATTTGGTTTCTGACCTCACGGTCTTAGTAACTCAAAACGGCCAAAAATATCAGATAGACCTTTGTAATTTTTAGGTACCGTGTTGTCAGCAATTATCTTTTATTCTCCTTTCACTTTACTGAAATTTGTTGAAGCTCGGTGAAAGGATGGAGTGAACTATTAATACCTTTTCGTTATTTATTATGTTGATCGTGGAACAATGAACTCCCTCTTTTTGAGATTGACCAACAGCGTGAGAAATACAAATTAATTAATCAGCATGATTGTCTAGAATTACCTCTATTGTTGAGAAAGCAAAAAAATCATCAAAAAGATAAGTCATTTCCGAAAATAGCCTCCTATTCAAGGAAATCATCCAAGAGACGTCATTCACCAGCTCAAGAAGTAACAAGGACTGCTGAACTTTAAATGTTAGCGAATGGACTTTAGAAGAATCATGAAAATATTTCTTTAACTTCAACACAGATTCTAAAGGGAGAATCGTAAGTTGCCAATCCAATGCTTTGTAAGTATTCACCTAAGTTATTGCGTCGGATAATTTTGTTTACTTTATATAGTGTAAACTACTGGGCCTGGTCGATTTGTATCTATATGTTCCTGCTTCAAGTATTTTTCCATTTGCATTAATTCTTGACGGGCAACTAATGTTGCCTCGAAAAATAGGTAGAAGCAGGGATAAAGAAAAAACATGAGATAAACTCATAATTTTGCAAAGGTTTATTTATCAACATAGTATGTGAATGAAACTTGACTTCCAGTCCTTCATGTTTTACTATCAGGATTGGTAACCTTGAAACACATTTTAAAAAAACCTCAGACAAATAGCCCTTGGATGATAGGAATGTAATCTTGAGTTCCACATTATCATTATTAACATGTGTATTTGATGAATCGACGCAAGTTTAAAAAAAAAATATTTCGAAGGCGGACTTTTTCGAGTATAGCTAAGCCAATTTATACTCGGTTGGATGCTGTATCTCGGTAGAATACAGTAAAACGTCATTCCTTCGAGAGTACCAAACTTGTACTTTTCGTGAAACTTGAGGAGCCTTACCCTTAACTAACCGACGCCGATTAGAATTGTAACTTTCTAATGCGTTGGGATTGCCAAGGTTGACAGTTGACACGAACGCCCAAGAGACCAGCCATAACCAGAATGCCGGCGACATGTAACTTAATGTGAATACTGTTTCTACAACCTTTGAACATGACCATCTGTTCAACTTCAGGTCCTGCTCCAAATTTTGTTCGTGCGTCTAAGACGACGACAGCTGTTGACATCGGTAGTAATTTGCCACTTTGTACTTTTGGCCTTTGAGGTCATTAGACGCGGGGAGACGGTGGATGTGGTGCGGGGTAGAGGTAATGACCTTCCGACGCCGACGTCCCACAGGTCAACCGGTGTGATAACGTTACGGTTTTGGGGTAATGAGAACACGAGCAGGGTATCCCTACTTTTGGTCAAAATTTGGGTATCAGTCATGGAGTACGGCTAAACCACATTTTCTTTTTGTTAACTATGTTCTAACTCCACCTAAACTGTTGTTGTGAACGTTTCTTTTTCTCATTAATAGATCTGAAACTTAATACATAATATTTTTTCAAAATAAACCGGATATATTTATTCTTTTTTATCAGAACTACCCAAAGAGGAGTTTGCAAAGATTTATTGCCAGATTTGTTTCCTTTTTAGGAAGTAAGATATAGTTATTTTTCAGTTTCCAAACAATTCAATATTAACAACGAGATACTACACTTAAACTCGCTCCATGCTAGATGGGTTTTAGTGGCTGTGCCAGACAAGTCTATTGTAAATATGATTGGTTCAAGAAGGTGATGTTGGGAAAGTCCTCTTTTCTTCCATTTCTCAGCTCTTTCAGTAGCTAGAAAATGTTCCTCGGACCTCTGTGCAGCAAAAAGAAAAACTGTATCTTGCCAGTGTGTCTGCCTGAGTTGTTTCGCTTCAAAGCCTGGTTTCTATAACCTGTTTCCATCTTTTGTTGGGTTGCCCCTTCCAGTTTTAGATGTCTATCGTTGCTACCATTCATCAAACGTATTTCACAAAATAGAACTGAAACTGTAATTTTGAAACAAACACAAAAGGATATAAATACAGCAAAATAGTATCAGGAAATAAAGTATACCCATATTGGGTCTAACTAGTTCATATTGAATAAACGTGTTTGTTTTACAGGAGATGACCCCCATATGAACGATAGATCGTGGATGGGCACAGATAGAGTTAAACTTTAGTTTTAAAAAAGCGTTACTTTACTTGCAACACTATAGGCACAAATAGATGACGAAGATTAGAGGTGTTACAAGATAATAACAAACCATTTTAAAAGGAGGAGAGATCAGGAGGATAAGTATTTGATACGAATGGAGGAGCAAACCATAACATAGCACCTGCCAACCACCCACAGAGCTAAACCTGACAAGTATGTCAATGTCAATATACTTTGTCCATTGTTTGGAATCAAAGTAGGTGTTAGAATATTATGTCTAACTAATTTCACTAGTGTGATCGGGAGAACCTTTTTGTTAGGGACAATAGAAAAATGGATTTTACCATGGTGGCAGCGTCACGAACTATTGTTTTACAATTTTCAATCACCACAAAATTTTTAACGTGCAAAACGAGCACTCAGGATCTCCGAATATTTTCAACGTTATTCGAGAAGACAAGGTCAGAGGTGTTCAGAAAAAAGGAGATTGACTAAGTGAATGAGCGAGAGGGGTTTTGTTCTAGAAAAATAGAGACGATCAAACGAAAAAGATGAAAAAGGGAGGAAAAGGAAGAGAACGATGTAGTAGAAGAAGCTGATGAAGAAGAGAAAATTGAGCATGCTGACACGGATCTACTTCGAGCCAGGTACCTCTGGTGTGAGAGACGAGAACCCTACCTCTAGACCTCACAAACCACAGATAGGAATGGCTATTGCTGACCTAGTTTCCTAGAGACATTTACCAACTTCTGTTAACCAGAGGAGGTTCACCCCCCCCTCCTCCCACCACCTTGATCCCTTATAATGTTGTACTCTTTTAATCCCTTCCCTCACATGCTTCGCCAGGTGAGAACCTTTGTAGTGAACAGTGCAATGCGATAAATCTCCACCTCAGAACTACAAAGGTCTATCTGACATGTTTTTTCTGTTTTGAATTACTAAGATCATGGAGTCAGAAACCCAATATTCCATCTGCTCTATCAAAATCGTAAGATTATTCAGAGTCCTTATCAAGACATTCACAAAATTGCATTCGAAAAATCTTGACATTATGTAAAACTCGAAATCTTTAACGTCAAATGTCTCAAAACGTTGTACTGAGCAGATAGAACGTTGTAATTCTGAGCTAGGAAAATGTGAAACTCAAAGCTTTTTGAGGCACCACGGACGAACCCTCTTGAACCCAACAAAAGAAATATTCTATGAGAGTAGCACAGAATCGTACATATTTCTTTGGTTCATTGAACGTGAAGTAAATTCCCTTTCAGCACCCGTGTTGTTACTTTTTGTTAACATTTTGAAGAGTGCGTGAATTGTTCGCGTTTTGGAGCAAGAACTTAGTGCCATAAGCTGAATTTAGTACGAAAGGCTGTGCTTTCATCTCAACGGGACGTCTGTACCAAGAAGTTTACGCCGATTCTCAGCACTCTTCAAGTGTACTGAAGGGAGACTCCAATAAAAGTTATAGATAGGTAGGTAGATACTTAGGTAGGTAGGTAGGTAAATAGGTAAGAAGGTAAGGAAGGAGGTAGGGAGGTAGGGAGGGAGGTAGGGAGGTAGAGAGGCAGGGAGGTAGGTAGGTAGGTAGGTAGGTAGGTAGGTAAGTAGGTAGGTAGGTAGGTAAGTAGGTAGGTAGGGAAGGAGGTAGGTAGGTAGGTACTACGTAGAACGGTACATATTATGTAGGTAGGTAGGTCACCACTGAAGTTTTTCCTCCGTAGTCTTCACTTTCTTTCGTTTCTTTCGGTGAGGAAAGATACTACTATTTCAGAACAACCTGTGCTTAATTAATAATTTTGAGACTTTGCTTCAGGGACTGATGTGATATGATATGGTACCATTAATATTATATAATGATATGTGCTAATGACACCGTCATGTATCTCCGACTGGGCTCTTGTATAGGTGAGTGGGTAGGTGGGTAGGGAGGTAGGGAGGTAGGTAGGTAGGTGTTTAATTCAGCGTTAGGTCGGCTGACCCAAGTCACATAAAACTTAATACACATTTTTTTAGGAGAGACTTCCGTGAAAACAGCAAAATTTATACTTGACCAACATCAATAACATATTAAAAATACAATCTTTGTTGTTGAACAAATTTTCCAAATAAAACAATACAGGTTTATGTAAAATTATACCATTTCTCACAGATAGAAATAAAAGAAATGTAAGACTACCGAGGATAAAGTTCAGATGTGAAAGACAAAATATTTAGGGCAACAACCTTTCTCTCACTCTCAGAGAACTAATATGGTTTACCCCCTTGACAGAGCTGTTTTAAGTGCGTCACCACCAACTGCTCGAAACGAGGTTACACCCAGGTTCGCCAAGTGACGTGACCTACATTATTTAAATTCATTCCTAATATTGCCATTTTTACGCGCCCATCAACAGAGTTTTGATTATTTAGGAGGCGGGCCAGTTCAAGCGAATCCGGGCTGAGAGTGAGACAACAACCTAACAGAATGACCGAGATACTCGAGAAAAAAAAACCCTTCCCATTGGAGAACCAGGAAGTCAAGACCCCATATAATATAACAAATAAATGGAATGATCTGGAAAAACTTCAAATATTTACAATCAACGAAAACAGCGGCTTGGTCAAGAACTGAAGATGTAAGATGGAGAATGGGCATGGCAAAACGAACAAAAGAACGTTCGACTAAACAACATGGCGAGATAGGAGAGTACCTAGAGAACTAATAGCAAGACTTTAGTAAAGTTTGATATGGCCAGTGATGGTTCTGTATGGAAGTGTGGCTTGAATATTAGAAAAAGGATGATTGAAAACAGAATCCAAATAACAAACATTTTTTTAAACAGGAGACTGCTTCGGGTGAAGTAGCCAGATTAATGAACCAGAAATCGTGAACTGAAAGACCTTGATACACGGCGCAGAGCATTTTGTATCATCAGCAAAAAAGACTGAATATTTGACATAAACAGAAACATAAATATGAATCTGATTGCACTTGTGCTTCAGGGCAAAATAGAAGCAAAGATAAATAAAGGAAGACCTATATCATACATTCAGGGGCGAAGGCTGACTTGTTTGACAGGGTAATCAAAGTGAAACGGGACCAGATATGGCCTGTAGATATCACACAAGAATCTTACTCGAGGCGGCGACTCTGACTGAGTTGTTAATGAAAACAAATCAGGAATTCATATTGTATGTTCAACAGCCAAAATAATCGAGGAAAAAAAAAGACAAGCACATGCAGCAGTCAAGAGATTATTAGGAGTTAGTTCCCCTCACATTTGTGAGGTAGACTCGACCAGTGTTAGTTAGCTTACATAATCAGGGTTTGTGATTGATTATAACTGTGTCCCCAAAGGGATGAACAGGGTATATGTGGCAATGAAACAGCTTTGACTGCTATGCACATGTTCCCTTCAACTCTATTGGTAGACTCTTCCAGCCTCACTTTAAGCTTACTTAATCAAAGCTTGCGACTGCTTATGGAGTGGCCCGAGAGGGGTGAAGAAGCTATTTCTGTGGTGTGAAACCGTTTTGAATGTTAGGCATACTCATTGTTGATTAAGAACGTTTTTTTTTACATTTAATTTAAGAGGTTTACGTTTAAGGATGAATTTGACAGCGACAATGTTTCAAAATTAGGAAGGGAAGCAGTGATTATTTGATTATATAGACGCTTCGCCCCTATCATACATTATAAACAATAAATCCGATAATGGCAATGGTCTTCAACTTCGTGAAGTAATACATCGAAGCAGAGACAGGGGAACAGTGTTTGACTACATAACTATTCAACAGCACGAAATTGTGTTGACAGAAAAACTGAAACAAACCAAACAAAGTATCAAAAAGAAAAAAAGAAGAGAAATAAAATAGACAATTTGATTTAAAATATGACAATTCAATAAATGGCCAAATGCCTTCTATTGACGTCATCATTATTAGCTTTGCTTTCTTACACTGCAGCAGGTTAGGCCACAAACAAACACTTACCACCCTCCCCTATCCTGGGGTATTATACCACGTTTTCCAACTTTTCTGTTCATGTACATCATTCTGAGTGTCTCTTCTTCTGATCCCACGTGCCCTTACTCCTTACACTGTGGATTCCAATACAATACTTCCTTGTTATGCAGCTGCTTGGCTTCCTGAGAATCTCTAATCCATCGCCATCTCCTATCCCCCACTTATCTCCAACTGGGCTCTGTCTTGTTCTCCTTAACGGTTGATCTTCGCTTGTGACCCTGTCTTTCCATCTGCTCCTGTCTATTGACGTACTGCGCGACACACCGACAATGCGTCTCTCTTGCTCTCTCTCTCTCTCTCTCTCTCTCTCTCTCTCTCTCTCTCTCTCTCTCTCTCTCTCTCTCTCTCTGTGTGTGTCCTTCTCTCTCTCCATTTCTGTCTCTCTCCATCTCTCTCCACCTCTCTTTCTCCATCTCTCTCTCTCTCTCTCTCTCTCTCTCTCTCTCTCTCTCTCTCTCTCTCTCTCTCTCCATCTCTCTCTCTGATTTCCATCGAACTAACTTCAGAGTTATATGGAGTGCTCATCCTTGGACTGACGTTAAATACCCTATCGTTATAATCTTGACTTGTCACGAGGGTGTTTATCGTTTCAATCTCCAACCACACATTCTGGAATATACGTTGTTTGGAGTTTTTTTTTACCCCCCCCCCTTCTTAGCCCTGCACAAATTGAAACTGATTATTAACCAATTACATACAACCTTACCGTGATGAAATGTGCGCTCTTCCAATGCAATATCCTCTAATATCCTTTTTGTGCAATTGTCAGATCATTCTAGATTATAGGTCGGTATGATAATATTATTAAGTCTCGAAATGTGCTAATGACATCATCAGGTATGTTTATTAGTTGCGGGGGGCGGGAGTGGGGAGGCGGCTGTGTTCTCTTACTTGGGGGGGGGGGGGTAGAAGAATCGCGCTCCTCGGCGCTTTCTACTGGCATCCAATCAATTTCTTCAAAGTATAGCAGACAATTAGATCGTAGGTCAAACATTCGCTGCTGAGAATCACAAAGTTCTATTTGCTCAGTATCTAGTAATGCGAAAATTAACGTCAAAATTTCGAGTTTCACAATATTCCAAGCATTTTTCGAATGCATCTTTGCTTTGAATATCCTGATAAAGACCCCGATTAATCTAACGGTTTTGCTAGAGCAGACAGAACATTTAGTTTCAGTCCACATTGTCTTAGTAACTCAAAACGACCAAGATATTAGACAGAAATTCTGAGGCAGCGACATGGCGTCTGCGGTATAGCTCGGGGATCTTCGCCATCGCACGCAGACACTCAGGACCCATGTTTTTATCGTGTATGTCGGTCCATCTGATGGAATGTTATTTCCCTCTCAGCCCGTTTTGCTTCTGACAGGCAGGGTCAGAGCCTGCCTCCTAAATAATCTAAAGTGTTGCGGGGGGGGTGAAAAAACACCAACGTTTGACCAAAAATCTTTGGGACTGGGGGGCGTAAAGCACCTCATTCAACGTGAGATGATACACTGTTTTGGAACACTATGGTATACTTAAAACAACAGCAAGAAAGTCTTTAAACTCTTACAAAAAACCCCGAAAAAACAAGAAGTCGATAGCAAATAAAGTACGGTACTGACTAAAAAAAAACACCAAAAAAACCACACGTATTATTTTTTATGTACATCCAATTTCACCAAGACGGCCATCTATTGTTCAGGAGAAATGTGGTGTACTCATCAGACAAATCGACGTCGTTAACGATGTCATTATGGTACAGAAAAAAACCCACCAGGAGGGCGAGGGAATACGAATTGGTTTTTTGTTCAGGACAGGTGGCCGTTAGAGCATGTTTGACTGTACAGAAGAAATATAGTCAGAACGTTAAGCGCAAAATAAAGTGCTGAGGTTATCATTTTTTTACCCAAACTGTTCCTTGGGGCTGATATAACGCTTATGTATCATGCTTTTATCTCGTTCGGATGTAATCAAAACACGACACGCCTTTCTAGTGTGTTCTAACGGAAATTACTCCCTCTCGGTAACAGAGACGTTAAGCAAAACATCTAGACCTCCTGGGGAAAGACCCCCCCCCCCCCACCCCCTTCTCCCCTTCATCAGTCTTAGTGAGGAAGACGTGGCCCGGAGCACTTAACCCAAATTCGTGTTGAGCGTTTCAGAACGCAATACGTGCGAATTGCCGCAGTATTCCTCCACACGACATTTCCAGTGGCCTTGTGATCCGGCTATCAGATGCTAGAATGTCGTAAGTTCTGTTTCAAACGAACAGGTGCACACGATACTTGAGAATTCGGTGGTCGATGTGCGAGCAATTCTTGCGAAAGTATGAGCGTCATCTTCTGAATGGGTTATTGGGGGTCATCGGGAAATTGCCTGAGGTTTTCTCTCGGTAAATCGAACACCATGAGGTGCGTGTCTTTGAGAAGCAGCATGCGCTATTTTGTATAAACAGGCGGATTGCTGATTGGGTCGAATCGAATGTGGGCGTGATAAAGCGGCAGCCATTGGATGGAAGGTCACGATTTTTTGTTGGTTCCCTCTGGACGTTCTTTGTCGTCCGTGACAGTTCCCGGGTGCTTGTACACATGTCCGCACTCAAGAGACTTGCACACACGTGATAAGTAATACCTTTCTCCCTGTATTAGAAGTCCATTTTTACATGTGTCACGACGCGGCGGAATCAGGCGCTGGTTAAATTTTTTGCCAAATAGAGCTGTTTATGTCATCTTAAATTGTGTCTATTTTTTATTTTTTTGCTTTCAACGAAAACGATACCCATCTATCTTGAATAAACGCAGAGATAATGGCTTTTGAAGTAGGTAGGGGTCGCCTTGTGTCAGAGGCAAAATCAGCAACAAAATGGCAGGCAGTTTTGTGACTATTAAGCGTCTTTGGAAACTGCAAATGTGCATTTTTGTGTTTTTCGTAAACGTGTTTTAATGAAATTCACAAAGAAATGAGTTTGAAAATGGACCTAAAAGCTGTTGAGCCAAACAAAGAACATTACAGAAAATACCAACAGAGAGAAAAATGTTGCTTTCTTCGATTATATTTTTTGATGAGCACCTGACTTCACCACACGATGCCTCACAACGTGCAAAAAGTGGAGCTATTTTCTTGTTTACTTTATTACTTTTTATTCTTTTCATTTTTGCTGATTCCCTTGATTTCATTATTTAGACGAGCGCCTGATTTCACCCCGATGCCTCACAATATATAAAAAAAAGTGCAGCTGTTTTCTCGTTTACTGTTTTTCTTTTTCCTTCTGGTTTTTTTTTAACGAAAAAATAAGGACCTTTGTCTGGGACGCAGCAGTCAGACGCTTCGCCAGCTCACACCGGAGACATACGTTCGATTAACCGAGTGGGGAGAATTTTTGTAGAGTATCGCGGTTTTTCCCCCCGCTGGGATGTTGTGTTATTCTCATCCCAGATTGGCACAGGCAGGCATGGTCCAAACCCTTCTCCTAAAGGATATAAGTTGTGTCGATGTGGACGTAAAAACATCTACATTAAAACAGAATAAAACAAAATAAAACCCCTTTCAATTCTCTGTATATTACAAGCGGATGTTTCCTGTTATACATCAATTTATATTGTTGGTTTATTTTTTTATTTTTTTTGGGGGGGGGAGGGTTCTTTTCGAAAAAGTGAGGAGCCACATATTATGCATGTCGCTCAATTTGTAGTGTAAATATTAAGTTGGTGGCTCGTATTCGAATCCACAGAAAGCTATCTTTACCCTAGCTTGACTTAGTAGCTTCTACGACGAGAGAAATGAATCATGCTCCCGCCCTTCCGGAACAGACCAGGGACTGAATTGAGTAGCGGAACTCTGCTTGGTTTTTCTGGGGGGGGGGGGGGGGGGTTGGCATCGATCCCCTGTAAGTGTTGGTTACGTATTGAAACTGTTAATTTTTGTGGGGTTTTTTTTTCAAAATTTAAAAAGCCTTAAAAAAACAAAACAACTTTATCTTTTCATATCTGCCCCCCCCCTCCCCCAACCAACGCGCCGCCCAACATCATTCATTCATTTAGTGCCAGACCAGATCTGCGACAGACATCGGTGATCACGGTCCTCCATTCCTTCCTTTGCTCGGATGCTCTTAAAATAGCTACGTTTCTCAGATCTTTCCCCGTAACCCATTTGACGTCCAACGTCAAATACATATTTTGTATGGTACGTGTAAACAATATTCATGCATGATTTTGGTATACCTAGTAGACTTATTCGATACCGTCAACACCGATAGTAACAAAAAACTCTGGTGCAAATCTCCGTAGGCCACTGGGTCTGGTCATCGGGTATGAATTACATGCATCGTTTTTCCCAGCAGACGCTGCCTTATTCATAAAGATGAACGGAATAAGAATCACAGAAAAGACATGGAAATACACCCTGATATCGTCAAAACGACATGAATAACACCCCTCCCTCCCCCCCCCCAAAAAAAAAGAAAAAAAAACCTCACAAAAAGCAACCTCCCCAACAAACAAACAGACAAAACAAAACAACAACCCCCCCCCCCCTCCACCCCAAACGAACACACACACAAAAGAGAAAAACCCATTAACGGAAAACGATGAGGGTGGGGGTAGGAGGATGGAGGTCTAGCCTTATCAAAATAAAGGTCTACTACTTTTAGAAATTTGTGGGGAGATGACTTTACAAGGAGAGATTCTCAGTACAGGCAGCATAATCCGGGTTATGTCTGACAACGATCTTTTAGTACACTAAATTATTCACTAAAACTCTCGACAGCAAAATGTCGACGTGCTTTTATGTTTTAAAGTGGTCCTTTCCGGAAGTACAATAACACTAAGGTTAGTACTGTATCGCAGCTCACAACCGGATTGTATTTGGGAAGGGCACACTGCTGGAATGGAAACGTTGGCAATTAGCAGGTAGTATTCATCTACGAGTTGTGATAAAGGAAGTAGTTGTTAAAAGAGACACCGCGTCGAGTCCGGCCGATAATGGAATATTTTAGTTTGCCGGCGATTAAAACAGGAACATCTTGGTTTTAGACCCCAGTGCTTCTCAACATTTTCCTGGAATCCCATCTCACTTTTTTTATATTCTATAATTAAAATGATGATAATTATAATAACAAAAACGATAAGATTTATAGTAATAATGAAAGTAACAAAAATGATACTACTACTACTACTACTACTACTACTACTACTACTACTACTACTACTACTACCACAACTATTACGACTACGACTACGACTACTATCGATACTGATAATAATAATGACGATATTAATAGTATTATATTTAAAATGAAAATGATAATGATAATATTGACATGATAATGATAATAATATTGATAATAAGATACCCCTTAATCTTTTTATTTTTATAACGAAAGATTGCAGATGTATAATATGCATTTGAAAGAATTGCTGTACATTTAATAGGCCGGTATTTATAAAACATCAACGTGTAAGCTGCCACTTATAAAATATAATTCAATTTGAAAGCGCATAGAGCCACCAGGGAATGAGAGCTATAAAAGTAATCTTTATTATCAAATTAGTTATAATTATTATGGCTTTGTCTTGAAACTCTTACAAATTGATTTGGGCGTTTATTGAATGACGCTGATAATCTAAATTGTGTCGGTGGGGACGGACCCCCCCCCCCCCCCCGCCACACACACACACACACACACACACACACACACACACACACACACACCTATTTTTAAGAAGAATGGCGTTGAGGATCTGCTCTCCAACCTTGTTCTTTTTCTTTCACCCAAGTTTGTATCGTCATATGTTTTGTTCTCAACTTAGTAATCCGTTGGTCAGGACCAACGTCTATCTATTGTAGCAGTTTGGGGCTTGGCCGTAAGACGCAAAAGTATCGAGTTCGATTCCCGAGTGGGAATTATTTTATCGAGCATATATCGGCCTTTCTGTCTGATGAGATGTTATAGTTGATATGTGACGCCATTATGTAACCTTGAACTTCCTTTTTAATGAAAAACAACGATCAATAATAGACCTTCTTTGTACCAATGTTTGTATTTTCCACACAGGCAGCGTTAGCCTCTGTACATTTAGTACAAGGTTCAGTTGGCACGGAGCCAGCTAATTATTGGAGGACTTGTGCGAACATAGCATATTACATAAACAACATCGAGAAGGGAACGTAAACATACTGGCACACAGAATCAAATATAAGAGAGAGAGAGAGAGAGAGAGAGAGAGAGAGAGAGAGAGAGAGAGAGAGAGAGAGAGGGGGGGGGAGAGAGGGGGGAAGGGAGGGAGATAAAGGGAAAGAAAGGGGTAGAAAGCGGAAAGGCGGAGAGAACGGTAGAACAAGTGAGGGAGAGAAAAGAGAGAGAGAGAGAGAGAGAGAGAGAGAGAGAGAGAGAGAGAGAGAGAGAATTACAGAGCATTTTCGAATGTTACCCGACTTCAACAAAAAAGTAAGGTGCCAAAACAAGATAACCTATACTATACATAAATTATTACCATTGATATAATTTATTATCGGAACTATGTGATAATCGTCGATATTTAATTTTGTTAAATTGTTGCGTAAGGTATTTTTTTGGGTCTATTTTTCTTTCACCATCCCTTTTTCTGCATTTTCAGGAAGGGGGTGGTTCTTGGGGCGGGGGGGGGGGGGGGAGCGGGGGGCTGTCTTTGACGCGCTCCAATACACAATAAAAATCAAGCTCCGCTATTGTACTTTGAACAGTTAAACCAAGACTCGATACGTCGCCAATGCTCCCTGTTAGAATACTCTGGTGTATACTTATTGTCGACCAGCTTTTCAGTTGTATTAACTCTTTTTAGTAATGGCTCAGCTTTTTTTCGGCAATTTAGAAGTTGGCGGCAAACTTTTGGGGTTATAATGCGACATAGCGCACCTGGTTTAGGTGATAGTAGAAAAAGCTTGGAGAAACCGTGGAAAAAACTGAGGTCTTTAAGAGTTAAGCCTAATATTAATCTTAATTTTTTTTTCTTTAGCAAATTGAATTATCGTAATATGGGTTTTCGGTTGCATGTGTTCAAGATATAATCATACTGACGAACTTTAAATTATAAATTTTGGAAGAAGAAACAAATAGAACTAGTATGCGTAATCTAGTAGTTGTTAAAGAAATGAGTCGGGTTTTGGGGCCTTTTCGTTGGGTTTTTTGTGTGGAATAAATAATGCTACTCTCTGAGATGATTTCATTTGAACAGCTTGCCCACGTGAAGAATCTTTCAAACGTCTCTTTTGACAAAGAACATAGCTTGTGAGGTAAAGTGGCAACACAAAAAACAACCCCCAATATAATGCTGTATTATCTTCTAAGACAATCAGCACATTATGCTCCGAATAAAGATTTCACACAATCTCGTGGGCTTGCGACAAGGCAAAAATTCCTTAACAACGTTATGCCAAGCAGGTCGATTTAAAATCCCCCTTCACCCCGATTTAAAAAATAAATTGGCTTGCAAAAGGCACAACAAATATCATGCTAAGAGACTCAATTTGAATTTGAAGCGACATTAATGCCATTATTCCCTCTTCTCATTCTGAAGCATCTGGTTTCTGTCGACTTGTGGTTTTCCGTGCTCTTTTTGGGTGCTGAAATTGAATTCTTGGCGTTTTTGTTCAAATGAACAAGTCTGTAGATGTGGTTGAGTTCTCTCTCATGTGAGCGTCGAAATAATAAACATTATTATATTATCGTTATGTATTCCTTGTTAAAAGTGCGTACCTGTTTCTTTGAGACGATCAAGACGCCTAATTTTAATACGTTATCGAGAAATTGCCGAAATAATAATACAAGATTGAACTTAAAAGTGATGTCTGTTCGGTCAAAAATTTCATAGTTCCAACATTATTTTGCGTAAAAGACACAACAAAAGAAAGCTTAGAACGTCAGCTGCATGCTGCTTACTTTAGTTTTTGGCGCAGTGGTCGACTTTACAATCCACAAAGAACCGCCAACTCCGGATTAGTTTGCGTATCCCGTCAGCAAAGAAATCAGCAGTTTTATCAACACCGCAAACATGAACGTACCGTGGACCCCTGCATCAACATCATTGTCACAGAAGTTCCCTTCTAGGTACTCCTTTAGTCGTGGAGAAATGACCACACTCAATGGAGAAAGATCCAGACAGTACGACGGATGCGGCATGATGAAAAAAATCTGACTTGAGTGGGAGCGCGCAATATTATGCTGCAGTAGTGCATCTTTACCAGGGCACACCTGCCGCCGCCTAGATTACAGCTTATGTAAACTGCAATATTAATGTTCTAAGTTTACTTTCATCCCCTGTTCCAGCAGCTCCATGTCGTAGACTTTTCTTCTTAGTCCTAGAGAGTGATAAGCAAGACTTTTACTTTCTGTGAGCTACCAAAAGGGATTTGATCATGTCTCAATCGGATCTTTTCTCCTATCAAAGATCTTGCCCATCGCCTAGTAGTTTTAAAACCAACACAAATTTCACCATACATAGATATGGTTGCTTCTGAATTGCCTTTGGCTGTAAGAAACTCAGGCACAGCTCACTGCTTGAAGTGAAGCTTTTTGGAGTCCGTCATTCTCCCTCTGACTGAGATACCCAACTCTACGTTATGATACGAATACATACAATTTTGAGTGGGAATGGCGTCACAAAGAATTGACGCCTTTAAAAACAATTCATAACAGTTTTGAGCTTAATAGGCTTTTTTGTCAGCGTTACCGCTTTTAAAAGGCGTTCTTCTGAAGTTTGAATTCAATTTCTTTTTTCTAAAAAAACTAGTCACAGTTTCACTATGATTTTTTTCCACACAAGTAGCGGGACTGGTCAAGCTTTCGATTCAGAAAAAAAAACACATTTTAAACGTTGGCGTCAAAAATAAAAAATAAAACACCGTTTTATCAACTTCAGGCAGTGCTGTTGTTCTACACTAAGTAAGTAGTTATGATACAACAGACATAACGTTTCAACCCATCATCGTATTACCCTGTTAATAACTTCATTATCTATGTAAAATGCATTTTTACAGCCATTGCCATTTTATTTGTATCGCGTATTTTGTCTTTTCCTTTTTTCCTCTGTCTGAAGCAAACCCAAACTTTTCCACACAATGTCCCATTATCATAACACAAATGAATATTTTAGCATCATCCATTAAACTCGAACCATATAAACAGCTTACAAAATACGTATTTCTGACTTTAAGAGCATATACTATGAGAATATCATTGGATTATGATAGAAGTTCTAATTGTGTATGTAGCTTAAACAGTAATGCTGATATAATAACAATAATAATTGTACAATTTATATACCATATTATGTGTCACGAGTGGTATCACCTTAAGGCTTGTTCATTTGACCACCCTTTGATGAAAAAAAATACACGCCTATCTTGAATAGAAGTAACGATTTTTAGCCATTGAAGGAGGTGGGGATTGCCTGGTTTCAAATGTCAAATTAGCGAGAAAATGGCAGCCAAAGTTTGGTGATTTTCAAAGTTAGTTAGTCCTTGGAAACTGAAAAGTTATGTTAGTTGTACTTATAATCAATGTTTTGTCAAAAGTAAGAAACTAGTATCGGCACAGAAATGTTTTTTAAATTCGATAAAAATTGCCAAACGGACAGAAAAGATGACAGTTTCTTTCAATTCATTATTTTGATGAGCGCCTGAATTTCACCACGATGCCTCACATATGAGTGCAACTGTTAGCGAGGGTGGGCATATATTATGTGTGTAAGTGAAAATATGTGTGGAAGAGAGGAAGAGTTAAAGAGTACGTATGGGTGTACGAGCAGGGTTCTTACGAACTTATTGTGTGCTTTTGTGGCTATGGTCCTGGTTCAAACCCTTAAAGGGTGTTCCACTTGACTCAGATGTCTGTCTACGGGTTATGGGCTTTACAACCGAAGGTATCGTGTCTCATTATATATTGTTTTGTAATGTAGGTGATTTTAAGCCCGAATTGACAAACTTTTGATCATTTAGGAGGCAGGATTTTACCCGACCCCGCCTGTCAGGGCCAATGGGGACTGGAAAGTAAACAACATCCCAGCAGAAAGACCGAGGTACTTAGTAAAAATTCGATTGGAGCAGAGGAAAATAGTACTAACGCTAACATTACTTAAACGCAATCCCACATCATCATTCATCACCACCATTATATCTAAAATCATCATTTCTCTCAGATCCTTAACTTATATCTATAATCCTTGAATCTCTATCTGTAGTGGTTACATTATACTGCGTATGTACGTAATACATTATCGGACACTATAATACGCACTTTTTTCTAATAATCAGATGGTGCCAATCTCAAATAAATGGGGAAAGGTTAAAAAAATAAATTAGTAAAAATTTGATCCACTGGAGAAAGTAACGTGGGTCTCCTACGAGCGACGGCGAAGCGTGTATCCTCTATAATACCACAGACGACGGAAGCGTCTCTGGGGTGATCTCACGTTGGGAAATCTCAACAGCCACCAGCTGCTAGCAGAGGTCACCGTAACCTATTATGGTAGAGGCGTAAACAGCGTGTTTACTCACACGTTTAGAACACAGGGTAGTTTAAAAAAGCAAGGACCGATTTCATTATGCAATATTCTAATAAAGAAAAGCAATAGAAAACTTAAACTAAGTCACAAACACGTGTCTTGTGCCCACATTCAAATTTTATTACATGTCTGCTCAGTGTGGCCACCCCTAGCAGCACAGGCAACATCAATGGGATAAGAGAAATTTTCCCAGACGCGTCTCAGCATGGCACGGCCAACTGAATTGATAGTTGTTGTTTTAGTGGGTAGCTGCGGAATATCAATGAAATGCAATCTTTTACATATCCCCACAATAATAAAATCGCAAACGGCCAAGCATAGAGAGCATCTTGGGTCCATTTCCAACCAACCCATAACTAGGGCACAGCTATTCAAAAAGTAGATAATTTCTCTTTCAAACGGTCACTAACTCATTTCATTACGATGCAAATTTAAGCCATACGTCATAAAATCGGTTCCTTCTTTTTTATATCACTGTACATGTATTTCTCTGACTTCGTTTTATACAACACCCACCACTGTTATCTTTATGACAATTTTCTTTTTGTCTATCTACATAAGTGAGCCATTGTTATTGGTTTCTACTTCTTGTATTTACTTATACTATTTTTACTACGGAAACAGTAAAAAACATTGATTAAACCAAAGACATACTTGTATTACAAAAACTCTGACGTGCGTCCGGTTCACAGAAGAGCTCAACATTTTGCTACCTCAGAATTACAAAAGTTCTTTCAGACATTTTTGGCTTTTTTTGAATTACAAAATCACGCAGTCAGAGAGCAAATTTAAATGCTCTATCTGCCCTATGGAAGCCATAAGAATATTTGCAGTCATTATCGAGATATTCAAAGAATTGCATTTAAAAAAACGACATTTATTGTGAAACTCAAACGTTTTGACGTCAAATTTCTCAAAACGGAATGTGAGCAGATATAACTTTGTAATTCTGAGGTAGCGATTTGACTCTATTCGGACAAAAATGAGGGGTTAGGGGGTAAAGTTTGCAAGCACACTCGACTGTAGCGAGGCTGGGCGTGTTTAACACTTCATTGGCATTGACGTCCCGTGGAGCAGATGTACTCAGCGACGTTTTTACAGTACACAAAGTGCGGCAGCCATGACAGTGCCCGGTCTAGGTTTTTTTGTTTTACTTTAAGTTTATGGGGACACAATTTTCTTTTCACATAGCTACCCTAAAATTACAAAGTTCTATCTCCTCTGTAGCCGATTAATTTTTAGAAATTTTAGGTTCCAAAATTTATATGCCCATATCAAGCTTTTTCGATGCAAATCTGTGAATATCTTGATAACGAATAACCTTACGATTTTGATAGAGCAGGAAGAACATGATCTTAGTAACTCAAGCGGCTAAGAGCGGTCAAACAGAACTTTTGGAATTCTAAGGCGGCAACATGTTGTTGTCTTTATTGATGGGAGTGTGGAGGGTGTCCTGAATGTTCACTCTCGTGCACCTGTTTCTGACATGGTCTGTCACCTGTCGCATGTCACTTATTGCCTGCCACAGGGGCTATTTTTTTCTTTGGTGTCTCACTTCTTGCCACAACAACAGCAGGTCTTCATCTTACGACCAGGCCTCTTCTTTGATTGATATCTCCATACTGTTGTAGACCACTGTCGGCTTTCCGTTTTCTTGGGAGCGTCGGTGAGCGAATGTAAATTAATGTGGGTGGAGGCTAGTACGGGATGCGCACTACTGCTGGATCGGGCTGATCGCCGGACTCTATCTCCTGGAACTGAAAGAAAACACGTTTGTTTTTGAGGCGACCGAGTCGGGCGATCGGCCCAATCGGCCGATCCCATCCGAAGTGGGCACCCCGTATAAGAAATGACGAATGGTTGAACTGAAAGGGTAAGATTCCTGGGTTCATAGGAGAACTTAAATGTGTGCAAGCGTGTGCGTGCGTGCGTGCGTGCGCGCGCGCGCGCGTGTGTGTGTGTGTGTGTGTGTGTGTGTGTGTGTGTGTGTGTGTGTTTTGGTGCCCTAAAACCCTAAAAATATCAAACAGTAACATGTTGTTAGGGGTCTAGGGTTCCTAGCCCGGTGTTAGCACAGAGGGAAATGTTTGGTATAGAAAAAGTATAGAAATACTACTATTTACAGCCATCGATATTGACCACTGGTGGAGAAAGATTGTGTGAACTTTTAACATAAGCAAACATTAGATATCCTAAAAAATATATTGAAGTAAACGACCTATGTTCTGTAATGATATCATAGAGTTGCTTTCAGAATACTTATTATATATCTAGCTTAAATATTAATATTGTTAACAATGCGTGTTCTTTTTTTCGCATGTCAGTGACTATCTGTCAGTTTGGATTTCAAGCATATTAATATTGATATTATGTGTATATATGTATAGAATAATATTTGGAAGAAAGAATGTATGAGAGAATATGTGAAGCAGCGAGGTGGAATCAGGCTCTCGTCAAAATAATCAATGTGAAGAAAGTTGCATTTTTTCGCAGGTTTGTGAATTTTTATCAAATTTTTGTTTTTTGGCTCAACATTTTTTTTGCCCATTAAAGAACTCATTTCTGTGTGAATTTTTCTGAAAAACGTTGATTAAAGGCACAAAAAATGTAAATTTTCAGTTACCACGATCCCTTAAGCTGAGGAAATAACTAATCTTTGGCGGTCATTTTTTCACTAATTTTACCTCTGAAAACAGGTGACTCCAACCTCTCTCTTTTTGCAAATATTTTGACTTGCATTCAAGATGAATGGATATTTTTTCCATCAAAATAAACCCAAGTGAGCAACCTTTAAGATGATACCAATAACTCTACATGCTCAAAAATTGACGAGAGCCTGATTCCACCACCCTGCCTCACATAATATGTATATGGCTGTGCGTGCACGCATTAGAGTTCATTTTTCAATGTGTGTGTGTGAGTGTGTGTGCGTGCGTGCGTGTGTGTGTGTGTGTGTGTGTGTGAGTGTGTGTGTGTGCGTGCGTGCGTGTGTGTGTGTGTGTGTGTGTGTTTGTATTTGCTTTTGTGAGACAAGGAGAGAGCGATAGAGATCGAGAGACAGAGAGAGAGAGAGAGAGAGAGAGAGAGAGAGAGAGAGAGAGAGAGAGAGAGAGGGAGAGACATCAAACAGAAGTGCAAGCATCAGAATAAATAAAGATTTAGACATCTTACCTGATCTCATATAAAAATCATGCTTTGGGGTTAGAGGTGGGGGCAGTGGTGTATAGCACCCTGGGCGACATTCCAAATCGCACCTGTCTCAAACGGTACAGTAAACAGGAAGCGTACTTTAAAACCAGCTTGTGTCCTTTATTCCGACCGGAGTTTATTATGGCGTGGAGGTGAGGAGCTTAATAGCAGTTGCACCTCAAAGATATGTGAGGCAGCGTGGTGGAATCAGGCTGTCGTCAATGTTTAGGCATGTAGAGTTATTGGTATCATCCTAACGCTTGTTCACTTGTGTTGATTTGGATGAAAAAAATATCCATTTATCTTGAATACAAATCGAGATATTTGCGAATGAAGGAGGTGGGGTCACCTGTTTTCAGAGGTAAAATTAGTGAGAAAATGGCCCCCAAAGAGT
>NW_004797923.1:139367-141524 GCF_000002075.1 Aplysia californica | reverse complement strand
AGAGAGAGAGAGAGAGAGAGAGAATGAGCAGAGCAGGAATGGATGCGAGAGAGGTGACTGAACTTCATCAGTCTACACAAAGGACTCTTTGTTTAACTTCGGTTGAAGTATACTATTTTGTAAACAGGAACAGTAATCAATTTCTCCTTCAGGAAATCTGCTTTCTCACTCCTCCCAAAGGCACCAGGAGTACGCCACTCGTTTGTCCATCTGAAATGCTCTTTGTCTCCCTCAGTACGTTTATGTTACAGTCAATTTCCCAGGTTTTAATGATACTTGTCAGATCTATGTGATTGCAATCCTCTAACAATGAATGTCGTTTGTCTTTTTCTGTGTATTGTCTTATTTTTTCAAACACGTAATGGCAACAATAGTCAGGTAGATGTTATTATGATAACCGTGATGATATATATTACATTTGTATAAATCAAACAGAAACACGTGACCAACAAAATATAGATTAACCAGGTCAATGACCGCAACACCGAAGAGAAGTTGACAGGTGAGATATGTGAGTACTAAGCTTCTGACACAGTTTTTTTTATAAGGCTTTTTTATTGTCTCTTTTTACCCGCAGTATTTAACTTTGTCTTTGTTGGGGATTTTCAAAATAAAATTGTCATATTATCATATTTTGCTTTTCAAGTGTGGTTTTTTTTAAATAAAGAGGGCACGGCTTTTAATCGAGATCAAAAGGAATGGACGAGACGTTCTCGGGTCGAGACCAGGGCGAAACAAAAGGGAATAGAAATCAGTCCAAGAAAAATGAATTGTGTCTTTTGGGTGTCGTATCGTGGTAATGAGTTCAAGTGTGAGCGTTCCACTGGGAGTAATTTGTTTTTTCTCCTTTGTATCTCTTTTTTTTTATCAATGGTGTTTTATAAATAAACAAGGCGCCGTTTTTATTGGAAGCTAAGCGTAACGGTCGATGTACTTGAAATAAAGCTAGATCGAAACAAGAAATTAGTTCAAGAAAACGAGTCTTTCGGGTATCGTTTCGAGGTCGGTTACAAGTTCTCAAGTAATTTTGGTAAATTAAGCACCAAGTTGAGTAGAAATGACTAATACAGGCAATAAACTACGGTTTGACAAAGATAACAGAATGCGGTTGGAGTTTGGTAGATTTTTGTGACAGCAGCTGTGAACAACCCCTGGATGCCATGAACCAGCTGAACTAGCACGCAATATGCCAATAGTACATGCTATAAAATAATATTCCGAGTCTATTGTGACTTTCCATGTCTCGGGTGTGGAAGATGGTGTTATTGTAGATCCAAAGCATGCCTTGTGGCTCCAAACCCGCACTTGTCCAGCTCAAATAACAATCAGTATAAAGAAATAGCCGTGAGCAAGAAGGTACAAATAGCTCCAGTCAAAGCCCACACCATCCAGAGCAGTTGCAGGTGATATATTATGTTGTGACCCAGCCCCTGATACAGTTGTGGCTGCTGTTGTTGATGTTGTTATTGTTGTTGATGTTGTTACTGTTGTTGTTTATGATGATGATGTTTTTAAAGGCGTATTATTATTTTTATGACTCGCCTTGTCTCAGTTTTTGTAAGCATTTCGATGCTTTTATATTTTTTCGATTTTTTTTTGTTCAAAGATGTTTTGTCAATAAACACAGCACCGCTTTTACTGGAGTCTAAGTGTAATGGTTGATATACCCGAAATGAACTAGGTCGAAACGAAAAATTCGTTTAAGAGAATGTGCCGTTCGTGTGTCGTACCGTTTTTGGTAACGGGTTCTCTAGTTGTTGTTGGGTTGAGTTTTTTATTTTCGAAATATTAGCATCAAACTGAATAAAAATGACTGACTTAAGCAATAAACATACAATTTGATAAACATAACATAGATTCGGGTTGGGGTTTGGTAGATTTTTGTTATAGTTGAAAATAGCCAATCAATTCTGAGAACGAGCTGAACTGTTGTGACACGTACTAAGATTTAATGCTATAGTGCAGGCTATCTCAATCAAACGTCCAGTGTCTGAAATATGAGAGGCATTGTAAATCTAAAGCAATCATATTTTTATGATAATGGCCCATAAACACCCTTGTATGGCTGAAATCAGAATCATAGTCGTTTTCGATATCGATGCCCAGCTGATGAAATAACAGAGTTGCTGACATGAGGGTTTTGTTATTTTTTTCGGG
>NW_004797923.1:135954-137593 GCF_000002075.1 Aplysia californica | reverse complement strand
AGAGAGAGAGAGACAGAGACAGAGACAGAGACAGAGAGACAGACAGACAAACAGACACACAGACAGATAGACAGACAGACAGACTGACAGACAGAGACTGAGACAGAAATGACCCCAAAAAGGGGCGGGGTGGGGGGGGAATGGGGGTTACAGAAAGGGAAGGGGTGGCAGAATGAGTGAAACTGAAGCGAAAAGGGTGATTTAATTACCTTCTACTTCTACACATCTTCTCATCCTTTCCCCCCTTCATTTCCTTTTCCTCCACTATTAAAAAAATAATTTCTAGAAGGAAAAACGGAATTAAGAAAAAAACATCAGAAACCGAATGGCGAGAAGACTAGCGGAAAAGAGATAGAAAAGAAAAATAATGGGAGGGGAGAGAATACTAAAGCAAGGGCAAAACGAAGGGGAAGGATACAGACGAGGACAAAGAAAGAGAGGCAGGGAAGGTGGATGGAGGGGGAATTCGACAGAAGAGAACAAACAAATGACAGGAAGATGATAGGGGATGAGAAAGAAGGATACATAATTATTAAAAGGTGGAAGAAGAGAAAGAATGGAAGGGAAGAAGGGAGAAGGAAGAAAAGCATTGTAGCATGTAAAGCGTAGGTGTATGAAAAAAGCAGTATTGAAGGGATAAAACTTGAAAACTGAAGTATATGGAGACAATACAGATACATTAAAAGATTCTTCTTTTGACCCGTACTCTGACAAGGCAGAAAGTAATCCGCTTGCATCTAAAAAGGAATATTATGCCCCCCCCTTTCCGCCCCCTTCCTTTTTTATATACGCTTTCTGCTTTGGCCATATGGGATATAGTATTAATAATTGCATAAATGCAGTGCATTTCCAGGCTCTACAACATGCTCAATGCACTTTACAACTATTATTACCGCAGCAGACGCTAGAACACAAAGAGACATTCTCGGCTACCCGGAGAGCTTACAATGCAAGATGTAGATTCCACGCGCTCAAACACTAACAAACTGACAAGATCTTTCATTTACCGTCTATAGCCGGGTACCCATTTTCACCTGGGTTGAATGAGGAAAATTCGTGTAAATGGCTTTTCACAAAGACACAACGTCAGGCCACAGACGGGACTCACACTCACGACCTTACAGTTGCGAAGCCGAGATCCTAACCACTTGGATATCTCAATGCCTTTCTCTTGTTCTCGCACGCTTCTTTCCCTTCTTTTGCTATTTCTTTGGTATTCGGCTGCGTCTAATTGGACACGTGTGCGTTTAAACTTCCGAGTATATTTTACCCTAGCATGAATGCTAGTACCATACATTGTGGGCCCTTTTCTTTTTCAGAATGACGTGTTCTCTTTCTTTTTGGTGGACCCATGCTTCCATGCAGTTTGCTTAAAATTGAATTCTATTTTTCTTTTTAAAGAATGCTGAAAACCAATCTTGGCGTAAATCAACATGCAGTACACGTTTTTTAAAAGGGAACATTGTTCTTCAGAAGGATCGTGTCGGTTTCAAAATAGACGCTGTATCCCCCCCCTCTGGACCTCCCTTTCCCTGGAAACTGTGCGTTGAGAAGACAGATATATTGAATTGAAAACTGAGTGGATGATTGAAGGGCGACACTTATGGGCACTATGTTTTTTTGGGTTTTTTTTCTGTCG
>NW_004797923.1:133713-135341 GCF_000002075.1 Aplysia californica | reverse complement strand
ATTAATAATAATAATAATAATAATAATAATAATAATAATAATAATAATAATAATAATAATAATGTCCTCACCCTCAACAATTTTTTTTCTCCAACTGACCGGCACAACCAGCAATGATTACCCAGTGGCCCCCTCCTATGCCAATAATTTTTATGGCTGAATTTTATCGCAAATACGTCGCCCCTCTTCCCAACCATCAATTTCTACTTATGCGTTACATGGAGGACATTATCGCCCTGCACGATGGTTGCTCTGAAACAACCCAAAAATTGCTCACTGATCTCAATAAGGCGTACCACAGCATCAAATTTACTTTTTCCAGCCCAGGAAAATCCACTTATTTCCTGGAGCTGTCCCTCCTCATTATGAATAAATAAATTGAAACCAGACCTCCAATCGTTATCTTCTACCTTATTCAAACCATCCCAAATATATATTCTGTTCTGTGGTCTTTAGTGGTGCCCTTAGACTCCGCCACATAATTTGCTCCTGTGAAAATTCTTTTAAAAACATGTAGAGGAATTCACAGCCAACCTTCTTCACAGTGAATACCTCAATAATTTTATTTCTCCCATTATCGACAAAGTCAGCAAATTGAACCTTACAAACCTACTTATGCATAAAAAAACCCTAAAGCCCCAACAGGAAAGATTATTTTTTGTCACTACTCATCACCAAAAACTACCCATTGCGCATAAAATCCTCGGCCCACATAAAGACATTTAGGAAAAATCAGACAAAATGAAAGCCTGCTTCCCCGATCCCCCTCTAGTTGCACTTCGACAGCCCCCTAATCTAGGCAACCTCCTCATTCGCACTAGATCAGTAACACCCACATCCTCACCTCCGATAAGCCCATGTAACCCGACTCAAAATTATCCTTGTCAAAAACCTAGATATGTGCTTACATGAAAGTGACCAAGTTTGTGGCCCCCACTTTAAAAGAAAACTTTCACACAGCATCACCAGTTAAAACCAAAAACGTAATTTACCTCACATCATGTTAAGTCTGTCCAGCCCAATATGTAGGTCAAACTACCACCACACTTAGAGTTAGGTTTAAAAACCATAAGAATTCATTACAGAAAAACTCCTGCCCACCAGTCAGCCAACAGTTCATCAGTCCTTGTCACTATGGAACCTCTGATCTGCAGCTTCAGGGCTTTGAAATAGTTCGAAATCCTACCAAATAAAAACTAAATCAAAGAAAGTCAATATGGATTTAGAACTTTGGGTCTCACCAAATTGTCACTGGTCTCAACATCGACGAGCCACATTTCAGGGACATGAATTTTCCACGTAGGGTACTAATCACTTTGTTTTTTAAAGACAATGTTACTATACAAGTACTTCTACCTTAGTTACAGTGATGGTTAAGATATTTTGTTCATTTATGTCAGATGTGGACAAATGCGGAGAAGATTAGTCTTTACAGAGGGGTGGAAAAAATACGGAGGGAGTTAACTTGTGCTTTTCTACCTTGGCTTTGAGCTCGTTTCGAGCGGACTAGAGTTTCCTACCTGTGTGGAAATCAAAGTTTTAAAAGTTACTTTCCGCATGTAGATATTATATGCCACTACTACTACTACTACTACTACTACTACTACTACTACTACTACTACTACTAC
>NW_004797923.1:131791-133432 GCF_000002075.1 Aplysia californica | reverse complement strand
ACTACTACTACTAATTACCTTTACATTAATATTTATAATAATATATGATTTGACGGTACATATTATTATACATAATATAATTATTATATCCATACCACTTCTTGCCATAGTATTCCCCTTTCTCTGGTCTTTCCGTTTTGTGTTTATCGCACATTTTGGTACTGTGACTCAGTATAACGTAGATGCCTGTATTTTGGTTACTATAGCTAGTGTAGCCATTGGATCTAACATTGTATTATTACTTTTGTATGTTCCTGATGAAGCCCGTGAGCGGGCGAAACGTTGAACCTTTATAACATTTTCTTGGAAATTCTACAAGACTCAACTGTTTTTTATTTCTTGCTGTTTACAATGATGATGATGATGATGATGATGATGATGATGATGATGATGATGATGATGATGATGATGATGATGATCCACTACAGAGCTGATTCTGCAATTCTAGTAATCTCGTTATCTTCGCTACTTTCTCCGTTGGCTTACGGCATATAGCTGGAAGACGTCGATAAGTTGTAATAATTTGTCCCGAAGACAGAATAGGCAATAGGGCTTACGGGTTGCCATGGTGCCTCCGGGAGATAATGGCGAGAAATGACAGCAGCTGTCCTACGTCGGAAAAAACTACCAACCTGCTTATCAATATATTATCATTATAAACGATGGAAAAACAACACAGCGTAGTTCTTTATAGCTGTAAGAGGTTAGGTGATTCCATCTGTGAAGTATGAAAACAAGAGACGTTATTGTGCTGAGTGATGGTTGACGAGGTAATCATTTAAATCTTTAATCCAAAAAGTTATTCTAATACAAAGTTCACTGCCCTGCTTGATCTGACGATAATTATTAATAATTGCAATTTCATAGCGTATATCTGGTCCTTTATAATAGTATGCTCTGTGCAAGAGACAAAATATATGTGAGGCAGCGTAGTGAAATCAGGCGCTCGTCAGAGCGATGAAATCAACGAAACCGGCATTTTTCTGAGCGTCGGGCAAATTTTTTAGAATATTCTTTTTGGCCGAACTCTATTTATGCCCTTTTAAAACACATTTCTGTGTAGATGTTGCAGAAAACCGTACAGTAAAGGCACGAAAAATGTAAATTTTCAGTTTTCCAAGGACATCATTGCCTTTCTCGCCCTGGATCAGGATATGGGCAACGAACAAACACTTTCCACCTTTCCATGTCCTGGGCTAGTCGTTTGAAGTCACTCCACGTCTTACAACTTTTCTGTACATTCTTTTCCGTGATTCTGTCCAGACTGTATCCAGTGGGTTTCGCTGACTCCTAATATGTACCACTTGAGAACTCTTTCCTGCTTCATACATTGAGCGAACATTCCACGACGCAATCCGGAGAGACTTGTTCCACAGAGAAGGTTTCGGGTCAGAAGAGTCCTTTCGTCTTTGTCCACTGTCCTTCATTGTTCCTGCTAATGCAGAAGCTCCTCCGTCTCCCAAGATTGAAAAAATATAAGGAGTGTTTGTTCGTGTTTCTATAATTTTCCTGGGTCGGGTAATTGGCCCTCCGCAAACTGGCACTTTTCGGGTGGGCAGATCTATGCACCTTTAGTCGCCTCTTACGACACACAGTATCACGGCAGGTGTATTCTTTACTCCCCCATAGCTGGCCCACCCC
>NW_004797923.1:129071-130289 GCF_000002075.1 Aplysia californica | reverse complement strand
GAGAGAGAGAGAGAGAGAGAGAGAGAGAGAGAGAGAATTAAATATAATATATTATGTAACACAAACAAGAATAATGAAGTGAAGTAAATCAAAAATATATCTAGTTTACGAAGCTAATGCATAATATTCCGATCACGCAAGTCGCTCCGAAATTGAAAACGAGCAATGCGTGCAAATAGTCTTTGTTTCAACTCCCCTGATCATAGTTACAGTTAGAAAGAAACAGAAATAAACGTTGACAATTATATTGTCAGCCGCTAGGCTATCATATGAAGGAGACCCGAGTTTTGTTTTGTTTTTGTAAAGTGTTTTACGGCGCTCGCAACTGTATAAGGTCATATGAGCGCGCGGGACACATTAAACTTTTTCAGTTGGTAGGAAATTTTGAATTTTGCCCGGGTGGCGGCCGAAGCGTACTCTTATCGATTTTAGACCACCAAGGGATCTTTAACGTGCGCAACTTGCACTCGGGCCCTCCGAGATTTTTAGCCCTTGTCAGAGAAGGCTAGGTGTAGATCTTTCCTACCAGAAGATCAGGGGTGTGGCAGAAAGACAGTAGTAAGGAGGAACCAAGGAGTAGCAGTAGAAAGGCTGCAGAAAGAGTCAGTAGCCCAGAGGAGGGGGCAAAGGAGGTGAGGGGGTGGGGGCAGAAAGTGGAAAGAAAGCAGACAACAGAACATTGCTAGAGAGCACGAAAGGATGTGAAATGAGACAATTTTTAGAGAAGAAAATTTTTCGGTTGCTACCCGGATTCGAACCCGGGACCTTTGAATGAGAGGCCAACACCTTAACCTCTAAGCCACGAGAGCCCCCGACCCGAGTTTGATTCCAGATTGGGAAGAATTTTAATTGAGTATCACTGTCTTTCAGCTGGGATATTGTATCTTTCGAAGCCCATGTTCGCCCATACAGGTAGGGCCAAAGTCGGTCTCCTAAAGTATCTAAATTGTGTCAATGGGGCTGTAAAAACAGCAACATGAACAAATATGAAAATAAATTAATAGCACACGATGACAGGGCAGAACGTGCTGAATCTGCGTGTAAAGAAATGCTGGTCTCAAATCTGACTAACACTCGATAGTTGGGAGTTCGAATTCTAATTGTTCCACAAACAAACTCGCAAACAAACACAAACACACACACACACATACCCACTAACACAAACAAACAAACACAAGCACACACACACACACACACACACACACACACACACACACA
>NW_004797923.1:126960-128760 GCF_000002075.1 Aplysia californica | reverse complement strand
TATATATAAATATCGATACTGTGGAACTCGGATTCAACTGACCGGGACTGACCTAAAATCTCGTTGAACCCGAGTGTTCGTTATAGCAAACATGAAGTTTTGTGTAGATAATTACAGGCACTATAAACAAGTAATGTAGTATAAGGAGAAGTCACAAGTAGTGCATGAAATGTCTTCATATAATGAGCAGTGTAAAAAAAGACCCGATTCGTTCAAACGCACACGCCTGAGTCATCTAGATTGTTTACCAAAAGGTTGTATTGCTGTGTAGAGCCTATCGTACAGCAACTTCTGATTCCATAGACCAGTGCACCAAATAATTCTTAATATATTATAGATATATGTCAAGACTAGCTTATCATTGTAATAGTGATCAGTTACCGAGAGGGGAAAAAAAGACTGAAGCGTTTGTATCTGCGACGTTCAACACCCTGACCGCTTGTGCTCCCTCCCCCCAGACACGCACACACAGCCACATGTGTGCAGGCTGCCCATGAGTAAACACGTGCTCTTGTTAACAACGCTTGTGTTGGTATACAAAAAGACCGCTGATTTGTCGCATGCAATCGGCTAAGTAAATGATGGTTCACGATGCAGGTGCAATGGATGGTTTCAGGGGATAGATAAAGTTCGTTCTGTAAGATAAATGAGCGAAGCCACGTCTGCGGGGGCTGTTCACCTTGGAAGCGACCTCATTGAATCCGAGCTCGCTGATTTAATTCATCGGTGAATCCGGGTTATTTAAAAAAAATTGATTTTAAAGAAAACAAACAAACGGGGAATCTATCTCATCTAATTGAATCCGAGTCCTCGTTGAATCCGAGCTCAATGAATCCGAGTTCCACTGTAGATAGATAGATAGATAGATAGATAGATAGATAGATAGATAGATAAATAGATAGATAGATAGATAGATAGAATATGGATAGATAGATAGAGAAAGAAAGAGAGGGACCGAGTAAGGATGGTGGTGCGGAAATTCTCCATATCTGTATATTGCATAGCAAAAGATTGTGTTACGATAGATAGCAGTGTTATCATATAGAATTTTGCATAGAGCTTAATTTGCACAAAGAAAGGGGTTTCCATATCCAGTATTTCCTCTGCTTTTGTAAATTGACAGTCATGTGACACTTAAGTGTTTGAACTCTAGGGCTTTTGCTATGTATTGTGTGTCGTCGAGGAAGAATATATCAATATTTTGTGACACTTGGACGAAAGTCTGACAAAATGCCTTAGGCGAGATGGGGGTGAGGAAGAGAGGCATAATGAACACTATAGTACTCTCATGGTGGTAAAATCAATGGTGCCATGGCAAAGAATTTTGTTTAGCTACGTGGTGAGGAGATGCAGAGACTCAAAATGTTAATCACATTGTAACAAATATTTTTGCCCATATTGCTATTTGAACACATGGAGGTTGAGTTCTGTTTGGTGGGGAGCTGGGGAGATTCACAATAATAATACACATAATAACAACAGTATATCATTGTAATAGACGTTATTGACCACAGTATTTGAAGCAGCGGACATTTGATGACGACACAGTTTCTGTTTGGGTCTTGTTTGTAGGTCACACAAGAACCAGTGTTTGTCTGTGGTGTTGAGATCAAAGAAAAAGACTATCTATTGAAAAGCGTTGTTTGAAATATGGGATCCAGGAAACACTGTTGAAACACTGCCTAAAGGTATGCTGTGATGAACAAAATGACAGTTTCCTCTCGGCTTTCAAAGGCGCCTTTTTGTTGTTTGTGGACTCGCAAGCGCGGCATCTCTCTCTCTCTCTCTCTCTCTCTCTCT
>NW_004797923.1:116801-126339 GCF_000002075.1 Aplysia californica | reverse complement strand
GTGTGTGTGTGTGTGTGTGTGTGTGTGTGTGTGTGTGTGTGTGTGTGTGTGAATGTGAGTGAGAATGTATGTATGAGCGTAAGTGTGTTTGTGTACACAGTTTTCAATGTACTTTATGCATAGTGCGAAAGTTGTGCTATAGAAACTATAGCTCTTTCTCGATATTGTACAAAACATCAGTGTTTGACTAAGATTCCTATCTTCCTGACCCGGTTTCCATAGTTTTGATCTGCTGCTTGTTTTCTTTGTTGTAACACCTCACATTGTTGGTCCACATTGGGTTTTTTTCCTCAAGATATTCAATCACTCCTACATCAGGTTTACTCATTTGATTAAGGGCATTCATCTATCTGGAGGCTGCCCACTTTGTCACAGACCCAGTTTGTTACAGATTGATTGAGTAGAGATAGTCCCTCAAAAAGGTCAATTCAGCTTGTGTTATTCAATAATGTCTTCCTTTTTGTATGCAAATCAAAGAAAAATACTCTATAAAATTTCACCAATGAATGTTCTTTTGTTAAAAAACATTTGAAAAATAAAATTCAATTCATTAAAAAAAACCAATCATTCACTCTTTTTTTTAGAGTGTCAGTGATAACTTCCATCATGCAGGGCACAGTCGAGGCGGGGTGGGCCTGTGGCTAGATGGCATGCTTCCGTCTATCGGATGGCTAAGTTTCTAATAACAGTATTATCACATTATTTTCTTACTTCTTTTCTTTCTCTCTAGGCGTTGTTTGTCCAAAGTAAGATGTAGTAGCCTTCAAACAACAACTTCTTATATTCTGTTTTATCAGCTGTCTTCCGTGTCCAGGTTGTACCCGTCTGCTCTCTGATGTCGTCTTTCCATCTTCTTTCTTCACATTACAAGACGTTTGAAATGACACATTATTTTCTAGCAGCTTCCTTGATTCCAAATATAGAACTACTGATTATGTCTTTCCTTTGGAAGATCTCAACTAACTTAACATCTGAGGGGAGTGCAGTAGTACTCAGGTTATCTACTTTCTCTATTCTACCGCCAGAAAAAGCTGTATCATGTAAACTACTGCTATAGTTATTATTGATATCATTTGATAGCTTGAAGAGGAAGATCACATAAATAAACCAATGCACCCTTGTTTACTCCGCCTTGAAATGAGCATCTACGTACGAACATAACAGCGTGATTAGATTGAAGCGATACCCTTATTGTTAGGAGCAGGCGTCTGACTACATGTATTAGAAAACTCCCCGTCTGAAGTGTGGAGAACTATATTATGTATTGGATAAAAATCATGGTTGAAAATCATCAATTCCATCTCTTATGTAGTCCAGAGGAACGGTGGTCACTACTCATGCCAAAGATACCTGGTCGAAATAGGCCTCTTGCCGGCAAGTCCAATGTTCGCTTCTTTTTCTACTTCTACTTTTTCTGTCTCTTCCTTTTTCTATTCTTTCAACTACTTCTTTCTCCCTTTTCCTCTTCTTTTAATCTCCCCTCTTTCACAGAAAAAAAAATCCTGCTCGTTTACTCAATCTCCTTCCACCACACGCCCGAAGTTAAATAAGGTAAGATCGAACACCTAGTGTTCTCGGATGCGGATGCAAAATCTCTGAAGTTTAAGCTGTTAAAAGTTGACAATCCCAGAAGCGTATAATAAACAGTCAGGGGCGAAGCGTCTATATAATCAAATAATCACTGCTTCCCTTTCTAATTTTGAAACATTGTCGCTGTCAAATTCATCCTTAAACGTAAACCTCATAAATTAAATGTAAAAAGACGTTCGTAACCAACAACGAACAGTATGCCTAACATTCAAAACGGTTTCACGGCCACAGAAATAGCCTCCTCACCCCTCTCGGGCCACTCCATAAGCAGTCGAAAGCTTTGATTAAGTAAGCTTAAAGTGAGGCTGGAATAGAGTTGAAGGGAACATGTGCATGGCAGTCAAAGCTGTTTCATTGCCACATATACCCTGTTCACCCCTTTGGGGCCACAGTTAAAATCAATCACAAGCCCTGATTAAGTAAGCTAACTAACACTGGTCGAGTCTACCTCACAAATGTTAGGGGAACTAACTCTTAATAATCTCTTGACTGCTGCTTGTGCTTGTTTTTTTTCCTCGACTTTTTACCGTCCTATAATCAGATCGTGATCTCGATTATGACACCAGCTCCTGGCCGCGAAAGGCTAACAAAAACAGCCAAATGTGAAATTTAAAAAATAATTATTGTCATGTTCTACCAAAAAGTTAGACTCACTGGTAGATCTATAACATATAGATCTAGTACTGACATCTCTGCTTCTTTACTTTGTGTTTATGTATTCACATCTAAAGTTAAGTTTAATTTTAGTGGGAACTGATATTTAATAAGATACTTTCTCGATTATTTTGGCTGTTGAACATACAATATGAATTCCGGATTTGTTTTCATTCACAACTCAGAGTCGCCGCCTCGAGTAAGATTCTTGTGTGATATCTATAGGCCATATCTGGTCCCATTTCACTTTGATTACCCTGTCAAACAAGTCAGCCTTCGCCCCTGTAAACAGTTATGCAAAACACTGGTCGAGCTTGAAAAAAAACACCCCAACAACAACAAAACACAAAATATATTTTGTATCAATGTAGCAATCATCCTTGGATAATCAATAATGCAAACACAGATGTCACTTCGCTCGAGTACTTGTTTAAACCTTGCAGTGATTTGTATTCGTCTTCTCGTTGAATATTATATTCGACAGTGATTGATATAGGGCTGATATGTTGGCCAGGAGTAAATAACTCCGGCTAGACATCATGCCATGGTCTCGACACAAAACAAAAATAACCAAAAAAAATTCGAGTTGATTATGGAATGTAAATGTGATTTTGCCCAAACGGAATTAGTGTTTTTTACTTTATATTGATAAGAGTGCGTGATCCTTTGAGATGGTTGGTTAAGTTTGCAAATCGTAACATAAATGAGGAGTTAAAAAGTAAAGGTAATTTTATTTTTTTCACACAAGACGCACTTTCATTAACGCACGTCTTCTGACAGTTTGTGTTTTGGCTTCCACGAAGGTCATAAGTGGTCAAATAAAAGCAGAACAGAAACAATTCAAACTGTACATTCAGGTGATCATTTTAATGTGCCACAAGTCTTTGAGTGTACATCGACATCGCTGATAACCCAAAGCAGAATGAACTATATAGCTAAAACCAAGGCGGTAGACATAGAAGAATTGTAAGGGTACGTTTAACTATATAATACTACTATACAATTGTGACTTATTTCATAAGAGGAAAAGTTGATGCTACTTCCGGGGCATTGTGACGTTTGTGAGCCTTACAAGTTGCTCACTATTATTTGTGAGGCATCGTTGTAGAATCAGGCACACGTCAATTTTTAGGGAATGTAGAGTTATAGGTATCATCTTAAAGCTTCACTTGTTTTTATTTAGATGAAAAAAATAGCCATTTACCTTGAATACAAGACGAAATATTTGCTAAAGAAGGAGGTAAAATTAGAGAGAAATAGGTCGCCAAAGATTAGTTATTTACTTAGCTTAAGAGTCCGTGGTAACAGAAAATTTACATTAATATTTTTTTGTGCTTTTAATCAACGTTTTTCAGAAAAATTCACACAGAAATGAGTTCTTTAATGGGCATGAAAGGTGTTGAGCCAAAAAACAAAAATACGATAAAAAATCACAAACCTGCGGACGTATCTTAACTTTGATTATTTTGACGAGAGCCTGATTCCACCACGCTGCCTCACATTTTCTTAACCTGCAATGGCTTGCAAGGTATGTCACTTCTCTTCCTCCTAGGGTGTTAAATACCATTATCAGTGTATGGCCAACAATTTTTCGTTCTCACTAGATGGTAAAGGTCTTCATTAGTCTATGACTAGACAAAAGAAAATTGTAATCATAATTAGAATAAATAACACAAACAAAGCGATACATCATGGAAACGGTATAGGTGGACAAAAAGGGGAGGGAGCGGGGTAGTTAACGTTGCAATGAGGTTTTATCAGCATAATAATCCTATATTTTGGGCGAAGACTGCAATAATGCTAAACAAAAATAGCAGAGAAAACGATGGTTAAGAGGTCTATGTTTGAGTCTTTCTGTATGTGAGTGTGCGTGCGCTTATGTCTATGTGTGTTTCTATTCCCTCTTACCCCCCGCCCCCCCCCCTCTCTCTCTCTCTGTCTCTCTGTCTGTCTGTCTGTCTGTCTGTCTGTCTGTCTCTCTCTCTCTCTCTCTCTCTCTCTCTCTCTCTCTCTCTCTCTCTCTCCCTGTCTGTGAGATTGTGTATATGTGTCGAGGTATGATCTTTACACTAATTGATCATTATACTAATATAAAATAGGAGGTGCCTATTTGCAACGCCACGTTGCGATTAGCGCCAGATCTCAATAAATCGCCGCGTGTTATGTGAAGCTTTATCTTCCTTTCGTTGTTGGAAGTTCTGATGGCCAAAGGGACAGCGACTTGGCGTTTGAAGCCAAACTGTTGTTTTATGAGCGTGGGTTCGATCCCGGTCCTGGAATTTTATTTTTATTTTTAACTTATTTTTTTGGTCCTCTTCTCGACGGACCAACAAATTTTCCCCATAATTATAACTTTTTGCTTTGTAGTATTATAGCCTATACTTTTCCTTTTACCAATTTAGGCCTGGTTAAAATTCAATAGTCGTTTTTCTTTGTCTGTGAGTCTAATTTTTTTATTTCTATTTTTGGCTCAGGAGAAGGAAAAAAAAAACTTTCCAGGAAATCCATGCCACGCTTGGAAGCACTGAACATTAGACTTGGAGAACGTAGACAGCTTGTATACATTCTAAACTAGGTCTAACCTTAAGTTAAAGATAATATTTTAAGGTAGATCTAGTGTATGACGACACTGCGGACAGGAAATAGATCTACTGCTTAACCGAGTTGCATCGATTTGTTATTGTTATCCAAACGTTTTTCGACTTACTTGCTCAAACTCAAACTGAAATTATTATGATTTTGAGAGATGAACAAGTCTACGTCTAGATCTAGATCTAGTCTACTTTTGAGCAAACAATGTCAGAAACAATTGTTAGGTCTTATCTAGATCTAGATCTAGACCTAGATATTACCCGATATTGATCGGAATAGGACAACGTCATAAAAAAATGGCGTCAAATCCTAGGAGGTTTATCAAGAAACTGAGAAAGCTTCCACAATTCAGGCAGACCTACAATATTATTAATATTATGTAGAAACGATGGTTACTAGATCTAGATCTAGATTCTAGTACTGGCGTTTCAAAAAGCTTGGGAGCTATTCAGAACGCTGCGTTTCAAATAGAACGGGTGCTATTCAGACCGCGTCGTTGCAAATATCGCTTGCCTAAAAAACAATTATAATAGAATATATAATAATATGTAATATATAATATAATATGTTTTACATCATATCTGCAATTCTCTCTCTCTCTTTTTCCTCCTCTTTCCTCTCTCTCTCTCTCTCTCTCTCTCTCTCTCTCTCTCTCTCTCTCTCTCTCTCTCTCTCTCTCTCTCTCTCTCTCTCTCTCTCTCTCTCTCTCTCTCTCTCTTTCTCTCTCTCTCTGCGCGCGCGTGTGTGTGTGTGTATGTGTGTGTGTGTGTGTGCGTGTGTGTGTGGTTGTGTGTTTTGTGTGTGTGTATGTGTGTGTGTGTGTGTGTGTGTGTGAGTGTGTGTGTGTGTGTGTGTGCGTGCGTGTGTGTGTGTGTGTGTGTGTGTGTGTGTGTTTATGTGTTGTGTGTGCATGTATGTGTGCCCACGTGCACATGCATGTGCATTTTTGTAGGCTTGAGTAAAGTGTGTGTATCTCGGTATGTATGCGTATACGCGTCGGCACGCGTCGGCACGTGAGAGAGGGCAAGTTTGCATTCCGGGAACAAAACCTATCTCCTTAACCACTCAAAACTGATATTAAAAAGCCAATAAATAAACCTCAAGAAATGGAACATTAACAGAACCAATCCCTCTTTATGGCCCCATTATTAAAAACTTAGAGCACTCGGAAAACGAAGATTAGGGTCATTTCTAAAAGGAGAAAGAATGACGTATAAAACAGAACAGATGTTGAAATGTTTGATACAATAGAGGCTAACGTGAAAACCAGATAGAAATAGATATGGAGCACGTGACTCCTCAGCTAAACTTGACACCAGCCTCAGGGCTTGTTCACGTGATTCCAATAGTGAAGAACAGTCAGAGACTTAGAATAAAATGTTGAAATACCAAAGACAATAATCCATCACGTATAATACGACGTAGTTATAAGCGCATAGAGCTTGCTGTTGAGCGGGGATATGCGCTATACAAATGCTATCTATTATTATTATTATTATATCTTAGTGAAGGCAAGGACTAGCAAACTGTTTAAGTATCTAAATTTACACTGTAAAGCACTACCCCTGGATACGTTTTAATATACATGAGATACTACTTAGGAGACAATGTGTCAACCTTTAAAAACGTGTGTTAATACTTACGTTGTTACTGAGTTACCTTAATTTTCGAGTTATCATATTTTAAAAATACAACCATAATATTAATGTAACAGTTTGAAGATGCTTTTTGTTCTGGAAACAGAGAAATCTAATTTTTCCAAAGTATCGACTGTGGCTGCTCTATAAATAAAACAGCTTAAACGCAAAACCCCCCCCACAAACCAAACAAACAAAAAACAAACACATCATATTAATGAGGACAGTCGGTAAAATTAGAAAGCTTAACTAGGGTTTCAAACCGTACGAGCAAAACTTGAAGAATTGTTTATTTATCTTCTCCTGAGACAAAATTGCCAACTCAGAGCTTTTGGGTTATTTTTCCCCTCTACTAGATCATTTCTTTCACGACGTGGTGAAATCAGGCGCTGGTAAACAATAATGCAGTCGAAGAAACTGACTTTTTCCTTTCCGTTAGCCAATTTTCATAGAGTGTTTTCCTCTTTTTAAGAGGGCGGGGTGGGGGGGGCGAAGGTTCAACACTTTTTATGTCCATTTGAAACAGACGTCTGTGTGGTTTTAACTGAAAAACGTTGATCTAAGGCTCACAATAAATGCACAGTTCCCATGCACACTCAAGCTTTGGAAGTCCGCAAACTGGCGATCACTTTCTTACTAATTTTACCTCTAACACGAGATGATTGCCAAGTCCTCGACTCACAAATATCTCGATTTCTATTCAGGATACTTGGTTTGTTTTTTCATCAAAATAATCACAACTGAACTAGACTACAGATTACCCCAATTATCAGTAAGCCCAAAAACTGACAAGCGCCTGATTTCACCACGCTGCGACACATTTATAGGTAGTATTGAAAGAAAGCAGCCAGTCAAACGCGAGGTCACTGTGATGTGAGACCAAAACAAAACGTAATCTAGGGTAAAGAAAAAACACCAGGACATCCGTAGAAGTAAAACTCTGAATTTCCCAGATTGGACGAAGTTTGTAATCAGATGGCGTCCTTGGTGTGTCAAGAAGTTTCAATAAGCAGGAGGTAGACGCCTTCTTTACAGGGTACATACAGGGTGATCAAAAAAAAACTTTACAACTTTTCTTCTGAATATCTCCCGCAAAAATTGTTATAGAATGCTGTAATTTGGAACAGACATGATTCATTTAAAAGGAATTTGTTTGATATAAACTCCACGAAGAAAAACATGTTTTGAAAACGGAAACGGCTAAAAGAAAAAAGCACCCCAAAACGCAAAGTTCACCAATGTTTAAAAATCTTGTAAAGAAAGTCGTGAAAAGAATAGTTGACATATTCTTTATTTTCTTTTTGACACTAATTTTTAATTCCCGTGACATTTAAACAATATTTAATTTCTTTTACAGAGTTTTAAAAGACTAATGATTTCATTCTGAAATTCCTAGAAGGAGTGCTCCACATTCCCTCCTTTGGACTCCACACATTATTAACGCGTCGTTCGAAATGTTCAGTGGCGTTCTAACACAAGGATCTGCTAAACCATGAGTTTTTAAATCTACATACACTGTACATGTTCACTAAGAAGTGGCTTCAAGAGACAATAGAGTGGGTGCCCTACAGACAGCATTTTTGGAGTTAGCATCCCGCAGGGTGAAAATAGGATTTGCACTAAATCAAATGTCATCAAGGAAATGACCCCTCTTTACAAGACAATCGAGGAATCATGAACACATTGCCATGCTCTGATGCATGTCATCTCGGCCTAGCGAAAATGAACAAGGTATAGTCTTAGGTTACGATCTGCCATGGAAATGCAGACAGTTGATGTGTGAGAAAGTCCTAGCTGCAGATCGTCTACGGACAGACGTCTCATTATGGGACAAGGCTACTGAAATCTGCACTCTGGTGACGTTTAAAGCGCTGCGCATGGTGCGTGTTCGACCTGAAGTGGTCATTTTTTAAAGAACTTTTTAGTTCTGATTCGCCACAGATCCAAACTGACGGAACTTCTCTACTCATGACGCCAAAGGTCTTGAGGGCACCTAAGCATTCCCTCCTTGCCGTTCGCAGAACTTACGAAATGTCATGGATGGTGAGTTTGTGGAGAGGTAATGTTCAATACAAAAAGCTCTCTGCTCTTTACTAAACGCAGCCATGTTCTCAGCAGGCAAACACAATTTGGGAAAAATAATATCTGCAGACTTCTGTTGAATTGTTAGTGCTGTAGCTTGCAATATGGCGCGATTGTTGCAACTTTTAGTGGTAGGCCTAATGCGAACTGGTGCGCCTTGCTATGAAAATGGCGACAAGGTTGAAAATGGGTTGTTTTTTTAATGCGCTATATAGAGTAAAACCATTCAATGGACTTATCTGAAATACATTTCAGACAATTTCCTTTTGGCTTCCAAACGTTATGCTCAAATCTGAAAAGCCAAACTTTAGTATGGAGGAAGATATTTACAAAACAAGTTGTAAAGTTTTTTGGGAGTCACCCTGTATTTATTATAGACCGGGGTTTCCAAGGCGGCGACGAAAAGGGCTTGTGGACACTTTCTCGCTAATATTACAACAGGCCACATCAACACCTCCTTTAATCGCAAATATCTCGACTACTATTCAAGAGAGGTACGTGTTTATTTTCCGCTAAAAGCAAACCATACGTACAAGATGAACGATGATACCAATAATTTGAGATCAATTTTACATTACCAAACATTTATGAGTTCCTGATTCCACTATGTCGTAACACTTAATATACCCCCCCCCAAAATCCTTATTAAATACGCAAACAAACCAGCAAACAAAAATCAGAAACAAAATGGAAGAAAAAATCTAACTATTTGAACAAGTAACCTGCAGATAGAGATCTGGGCACAAGGAGGTTGGGTTATCAGACCCAGCCTTCAAACGTCACATAAAAAAGGGCGTCGTATTGATCAAATCTGGGGAAATGAAATTGCCACCCACGCAAGCCGTGCGTGTGACACAGAGCTGGGTTCAGTGATAAACAGAGGATAGAGGAAGGGCTTTTTGTTTTTTTGTTGAAGGTTGACTTCCTGCTAATTTCTGGTTGTGAGTATAAGTTCAGTTGGGGTGAAAAAGGGGGGGAGTGGT
>NW_004797923.1:114790-116095 GCF_000002075.1 Aplysia californica | reverse complement strand
AGAGAGAGAGAGAGAGAGAGAGAGGGGGAGAGTACGTGTGAGTGTGTGTGTATGTGTGTGTATGTGTGTGCGTGTGTGTATGTGTGTGCTAGAACGAATAAAAGATATTAGAGATAGGGATCAGGGGGTAGAAAGATAGAAAGAGCGAACGACAGCAATGAGCGAGAGGCAGAAAGAAAGAGAAAAGATAGAGATATATAGATGAATAATATCTAGAGGGGAAGGCTGGAAGAGAAAGAGAGAGAGAGAAAGAGAGAGGGGAGAGATCGAGAAAGGGAGAGAGAGAGAGAGAGAGAGAGAGAGAGAGAGAGAGAGAGATGAGAAAGAGATAAGGTGATTTTAAGGCAGCACAGCGAATTTTATCTGATTGCAACTATTAAAGACTCTTTCGATAAAATTTAAAAGTTAGTTCCGAAAGCAGGTTCCCTCACCTTTAAGTCTAAATATACCCCAATACAGAGCCAAGGGAGAAACCAGACAATGTCGATCAAATAAACTTTTTCTCTCAGGCGTCGAACTCATGTCTTCATTTTGGGTTCTTCAAAGATGGAGCCGAATGAATAAATCTCAGACGCCTTTCTAAAACCTGAGATGAGTTGAGATAAAAATATGCCCTCTAGCATAAGGTAACGTCCGTGATCACTAAGATTAGAACTCTATGCTTTGGTTTGCATTGCTTTGCTTTGCCATGCTTTGTCTTGTTTTGCTTTGCTTTGCTTCGCCTTGCTTTTGCTTTGCTTTGCTTTGCTTTTCTTGCCTTTCCTTTACTTTGTTATTCTTCCTTAGCTTTTGCTTAACTTTAGTTTTTCTTTCCTATTGTATCGTAAGATAACGAGGGTATGCGGGGAACTGGGGCCGTGTAAGGGGCTGCACTTTTCGGTCCAATTCCTTTTGGGTGTCTCAATCTTAACCATTAGAGATTTATTTATAGAAGCACCTACCAACCATGTCAAGATGCTGTTTTGCCTCTTTCGTGTCTGAATTTCCCTCCCAAATCTGTTGTTTTTTAATTAGAATGCGAGTAGGGAAAGTGGCTTCTGGTGTAGACACATTATTCTGTTGGAGGACTGCTCTGACCTCATACAGCCATGTGATCTACCCCTGTATGTAGCCTGGCTCTCTTGCGTTGTTTGTTTGTTTAGTATAAAGTTTTACGGCGCTCGCAACTGCATAAGGTCATATGAGCGCGCGGGACACACCTAATACTTTTTCGTTGGTAGGAAATTTTGAATTTTGCCCGGGTGTCTGCCGAAGCCTACTCTTATCGATTTTAGACCACCAAGGGATCTTTAACGTGCGCAACTT
>NW_004797923.1:109371-114169 GCF_000002075.1 Aplysia californica | reverse complement strand
CCCCCCCCAAACAAACACCCAAAACTGAAGACGTAAAAAAACAAACCCAGTGCATTATTCAGACTGCTGGACTTGTAAATTGCCGACTCATGGGATACAAATAACGATTCAATTGGCTCGAAGGGTTTTGTTATTGTGTTACGACGATTTCAAACATTACAGAAAGTACGTTGTTATTGCCTGCCCCACTGGACATTAAATATAGCGTCGACAAATATCATGCTCAGAGGTATTGTGCTCAAGACAAAAAGTTCTGTTTTTCACATTTAGCTCTTTTAGGATGTAGCTGACACTATCCATCTCCAATCAGGAGCAGAAGACAAAAGGCAACGTTAAAGCGTATTTCGAACTATGACATTTAAATCTACTTTACTTTACTTATCCGTCCTCTTGTACTTCTAGGGCGTTGGGGGGAGAAAGAGCTCCCTGTTTGTAGCAAGTTTGATGGCCTGGCTAGCTGGGATATTGTATGTTCTCAGGGTATCCTTCACACCCAGGATCCAGGCCTTTTTGGGTCCTCCTCTTGCCTTGTATTCTGATACTTTTCTGTAGCAGGCTTTACTGGCTTGCTGGTGAGGTGCCAGACGTGTGAGATGTCCAAACCACCTGATTTTTTTGCCTTCAAATGTAGTGGAAGACAGGTGTTGTTCCCATTATTTCTCTGATCATGTTGTTTCTGACCACGTGCCGCCTGGTTTTGTTGACGGCTCTCCTTAAACATCTCATCTCGCAGGTGGTTATCTTACGTTTCAGACTTTTGGTCAGGGTCCATGTATGGCACTTGAAGGTCAAAGTGGGGATGAAGATAGGGTTAATGAGCTTGGTTTTGGTCTCAAAGGGGGTGTTAGAATGTTTGAGAAGTGGGGGCAAGCTGGTAGCTGATGCTGTAACCCTTTTGTAATCTCGTCTCAATTTTTCTGTTGAGACGTCCGTCTTCTGAAAAGATACTACCAAGATACTTGAACTAGCTGTCCTGTTTCAGCGGATTTCCGTCAATGCTGATGTTAAGGTAGCCAGGTGTTCTGCTGACTTTCATTTTCTCCGTCTTGCTTTTACTGATCTTCATGTTGAGCTGCTCACATTGTGTATTCAGCCTGTCAGTGTGCTCTTGAAGCTGCTCTTCTTTCTCATATGTCAGCTTTGATCGTGCGCAAACAACATGTAATAAAGGTATATCGGGTTGGAGTTTGCTTCTTTTGTAATTTTGTCCATGTATAGTGTGAATATTAGCGGTGATAACGTACACTCTTGTCTTACTCCAGATAACATGCATTTAAATCATAAACACAAAATAATGCATATTTTTAATATATCTGAGTATGCATGAATTGGCCTGGCATATATAACAGTTCTGGAGAAAAAAAACGAAATTGGAAAAACTGTTTTAATACTGAGGTTTTGAATCTATTTTAAAGGGATCCTGAAATGGCGCATCTTTTAGCCTTATAGTGTGCGTGTTTAGGAATGTTAGAATAAAAATAGTTATTGAAGAACATACAGCGTAACATTATATTAATTTAGGATTTCTATAACTCTTTGTTTCCTGTATAGAAACCCGAAATATCGGCGTCTGTAGCGTAGAATTTAGGAGCCTCTGTTCACGCAGAAGACTTGAGGTCGATTCTGGTGAGAGGACAATAATTAAGAGTTCGTCCGTCTGTGTCTGACAATGACAAATCCATCCTCAGAGGATTATCCGTGACAGTCATCTATACATATCCCCACGCCCTCCCCTCCCTTTCTTCCCACAATTAATGGGTTTTTTTCATATCATAGTGACACTGTCCAAATGTCTTAAATAAACATTTTTCTCCCCCACTGTGGGTGCCGTCTTACACAATATTGCTTGTATTTCCTTTCCCTGAAATGTTACCAATATGGAAAGTGCCCCAAAATCTAACATCGAACTTTTTACCTCGTGAATAGTTTGGTGCAAATTAGCTCAATAATGAGTACTGGTTATTCAAAGCAGACTTAGAAACTTAGAGAAGAGACATTAAGTTTCTACACCTGTGTAACAAATAAGATAACACATAATTTATTAAGCTGTAATAAGCTGTTTAATACTTGTAAATGACAGATGGAGAGACAGGGGATGTATGACCAATGAGCTTAATTTTATGTGGTTTTATTAGGTTTAATTTTTGAAGGACGTAACGGACTCACCTGTCCGACGAGAAGCAGACCAATGAAAAAAATGTTGCGGCGCGTTACAAACCATCGCGCACACACATGCGAAGCACGAATTTGCATATTTCATAGCACGCATGTTGTTGACTGCCTTTTTAAGCTTCAGAAAAAGAAAACAGAACTGAGACGAAATCTTCATAAAAAAAGAAGCTATGCTCCAAAACAGCGCGTGTTAGAGCATATTATGGAGCAATCAGAATGTGCGTCATCAAGGAGTAAAAAAAAAAAGCAATTACACGAGAGGCTTTTGTTATTGACCACATGTCTTCGTGTGAAATATAACCGCCCAAGGTGGTTTTGGACTTTAAATAGAACTTAGCCATGAAATAAAGATCTGTGACCTTCACAATTTAAATTGGACAATCACGTTCACACAATATGAGGTATGTCAAACGTTTCGAACTATGAACTTGTAAAAACGACTGGGTACAGGGTGAACTAAACTCATTACTTATTAAATAGACTAATTTTAGTTTGCACGGAGATTCCAACTCTCTGACTTGATACGTGACAAAATACTGTCGGTTCAAAGACAGATATTCCTGATTTCTGTATTTAAGAGAAGGGAATACAATGAATAATATTCATACAAGACGATTCTTTAACTTTTTACAAGTCCAAAAGTAAAAAAAAAGGAAACTGAATTTGGTGTTTGGAGAGGTCGAGAGTTTTACTTTGAGTTATTGTGTTTTCAAGCATGACAGATCGATGTCTGTAGTGCATTGATAAGGCCAGAGTTTGATTCCGGTGAGTGGAGAATTTTTATCTAGTATTAATATGGGACTTTCTGCTGAGATGCTGCATCCCTCTCAGACCGAGTTGAGTCAACAGTCAAGGTCAAAGCCCGCTTTTTAAATTATCCAAATTATATCGATGGGGATCTTCAAAACACCTACTTGAAAAATAAAGTAAAGGATAATGTATAACAAATAATATATTCAGGGAAAAAAATAAGAAAATGTGATCTGGTCTTTGTAAATGACAGGTGAACATGTGTTTCCAGGTGCACAGAACACACATTCCTTTCTCACCTTTATCTTCGCCTATCTCGCAGTCTGTCAGACTATTGTGGCATCACTGCAGAATTTACAACCAGCGTCTTCCACCCTGCCCCAGTTCACTCTTTGATGTTGTTTTCTCATCTTTCCCCTCGTCTGTCGCCTTGTCTCCCATGAATGATTGTTTCATGTGATGTGATATGGACCAAAGGGCTCAAACACTGAATAAACGTACTTACTTATTAACTCTTTGTCTTCCCTCTTGTGAAATTCCCAGAGTAAGATAGTCTTGGCTAGTCCAGATAGTCGTCTGATTGCCCGCTACAACTTCAGTTTGCGTCTTTTCACGGGTCAGGAGGTCTTCAAACATCCCGATGGCGTTCCAATTATGACTCTTATAATAGCTTTGGTTTTGTGATCTTCATACGAGATGCCAAGCATTCTATTCACATAGAAAAATGTCCACATGTGCCACGCCCATTTGGCAAAGTTGCACACTCTGCCAATGTGCCTTACTTTAGGGTATTCCCAAAGGAGGGATATTAACATGTCCTTATGAACAGTAGAATTGTAAATGAGCTGATTTATCAATGTCATGCTCATACTGTGCCGGATCAACATAGGGCGGACTGCTGCTTTTTCTTTCCTCATCCTTACTATTGTCATATTTTTCCTCTACTTTTTTGTATGTTTGCCACTCTCTTGTTAACAGCTATTTCCGGTGTGCCTTGATAGCCGAAGCAGACTTTGTGCTGTTGAGGCTTTAGAGGTCAGCAGAGTAAGTCTGGCTCCTCGTTTGGACTTCTCTGTTGACATCCATCCCTTGGCGTTCATACGAACTTATGCCCGCTGCGAGCGCCGTAAAACCTTCCGAAAACTAAAACTGCCTCCCCCTCCCGTTTTATTTTTTTGTCTTTTTTAACTACCCGTATGTGAGTCAAATTTCCAGATTTGATTTCGCATGATCTGCCCACGGGTCCCCGTCTGAGTTTGAGTTGGTAAGACTTTTCTGGCGCCTGCAATTGCCAAATAGTTAGGGTCATATTATGAGCGTTCCAGACTTATATTGGTTGTTTTCAAGTTAGATCGACGATCACAGCATGGCTTGGCTTTTCTTTCATAACCTCAAAATTGTTGAAGTATCAAAGATGCATTGTTAACTTCAGTTTTCAAAGTAAAGTAGCAATACACATGTTTAAAATATTACTTCTGACAATTGAAACACATTTATAGTGGAGGTGTTAAAAACTGAAATGAAGGTAAAGTGTGCCAGTAGAACATAATAGGACGAGAAGTACGTAGTTGGGAAATTATTGATGAGAATGACTTAGAGGTAGAATTTCCTCATGTTGTGAACAAGTAAGTATTAAACGATTTTGAGATGTCTCATTGTTATTTTTTTCTTTAGAAAAAAAAAATATTTTGTTCAGCTTTGATTTATTTTTTTGTCCCCTGTCCCTTTTGGTACTAATGTCTATAAGAATGGGATTAAGCATGTACAATAGCGATAACAATATATTTTCATTATTATCATTATTATTTTTATTATTATTATTATTAATATTATTATTATTATTATTATTATTATTATTATTATTATTATTATTATT
>NW_004797923.1:107417-108459 GCF_000002075.1 Aplysia californica | reverse complement strand
CGAGAGAGAGTAGGAGAGTATAAAGATGTCGAATGCTTCACTATGTATTCTTGAACTCTGGTTGGTTAGAGGAGTTTCATGGCTATTATCTGTTTATTTTTTCGAGGTTCAGTCACAGACATACGTTGTTTGTTTTGGTAACTGTTTTACGGCACTTGCAACTGCATAAGGTCATATGAGCACGCTGGACACATTAAACTTTTTCAATTGGTAGGACATTTTGAATATTGCGCGGATGGCGGCTGAAGCCTACTCTTATCGATTTTAGACCACAAAGGGATCTTTAATCTGTGCAACTTGCACACGGGCCCTCCGAGATTTTTCGCCCTTGTCCGAGAAGGCTAGGTGTAAATTTTTCCAGCCAGAAGATCACGGGTGTTGCTGAAAGACAGCAGCAAGAAGGAGCCAAGGAGTAGCAGTAGAAAGGCTGCAGAAAGAGTCAGGGGCCCAGAGGAGGAGGCAAAAGACGTGAGGGGGTGAGGGCAGAAAGATTATGAGACGATAGCAGACGACAGAACATTGCAATGTAAGAGAAGGAGGTTTTTCGGTCGCTCCCCGGATTCGAACCCGGGAAATTGGAATGAGAGGCCAACATCTTAACCTCTAGGCCACGAGACCCCCATTAATTCAAAATTCTGTCCGCTCAAATAACCAAATAGTATCAACAAGGGCGACAAACCCTTACACATTTTGCATAAATTCAAAAGGACCTCTAGTATGGAAGAGTCATTATTTTTACAGAACAAACAGTTCAAACCATTTCCTTAGGCGTAAAGTCACTAGTCTTGCCATAACACACAATACTAGACCTATATTTTAATAAAAACTTAAACCTCATTATAGAGTGCCAGATCTAACATAACGTTTAAAACAAGGCTCCAACATGGTGCCCGAGAAGCATTAATATTTATCCTCTAAAATACTCTACCAGTCCTCTTACCCCGTCGTTCCTTATCTCCTTGATTTAGCCACGAATACTAAAGAGCTGTCTATCTACCTTTCCACTTTTTTGTTTCGTTGTCTTTCAATACCTCCCCCCCCC